>NC_142928.1:197675616-197713116 GCF_046866305.1 Octopus bimaculoides
CTCAAACATGCATTATATATATATATATATATATATATATATATATATACTCTTGCAGATACATTCATACAATACACACACACACATATATGTATATGTATATATATATATATATATATATATATATATATATATATATATATATATATATATATATATATATATATATAGGATAAAATCTTCATAAGAATTTATCAAGTAGTCAGCGTGAAAAAACCCCATAAGGAAAAAAACTCATCGTTTTTTTCCATAAATATATATAAATTTATATAAGGGCATTAACTATATAGTAATTGCCTCACGCTTAGAGGGACTAAATAAGTCAAAAACTACCAAAAAATAAGCAACATATTTACCGAAAGCGAGGAAATGCAGCTTTCAAAATTAATCTCCTAAAAACATTTAACTTAACGGCAAACCACTGGTTTCTCAATCAATACAGCAAAACTGTGAAGTAAGCTGCATCTTTTGTTCATCAGTACACGTATGGTCGAGACACATAAAAATAAACAAGAATCATATATATATACATATATGTATATATATATATATATATATATATATATATATATATAATTTAGAGAAGAACCACCGATGTACAATTCAAACAATGAAAGAGACCGATCACCATCCAGAAAATAAAATCCAATAGAAAAGTATAAAATACATATAGGTTAAAAATTTAATTCAACTTAGTAAATTGATAAAATAGAAGGTAAAGTATTGACTACGCGCGTTTCGTGGCCACATTATAGCAGATAAAACCAGTACAATTCACATTGAAGTGTTGATGACGATTATATTCTACTTAGAAAACGGTCACTCCTCAGGTCTCTAGAAAAATAAGATTCAGAAATCGTATCTTACTAAATAATATGTGTGTGTGTGTGTGTGTGTTCATACACCACAATATCAACAACAACAACAGCGAGTAGGTGCATAGGTAGTCGATCGGTCAGCTAGAAATAGCAACGAAACCTCGCGTCTGCAGCATTGTGTTCTATTAAAAAATGAGGAAAGATCCATCGTATACTTGTGATGTAAAAAAAAAAGAAAGGCGAAAAGGAAAGGTTGGTCGCTGTTGGAAAGACTCTAGACATGCAACAACATCACCACCAACAACAACAACACGAAGAGAAGAATGATGGTCATAATCAAAGAAAAGAATCTTGACAAAGGCAGAGGCGTGGCTATATGGTAAGAAGTTTACATCCCAGCCACATGGTTCCAGGTTCAGTCCCACTGCATGGCACTTTGGCTAAGTGTCTCCTACTGTAGTCTTGGACCCACCAAAGCCTTGTGAGCGGATTTGGTCGATGAAAACTGAAATAAGCCCATCGTATATGTGTGTGCGTGCGTGTCTATCCCCCACCACTGCTTAACAACCGGTGTCGGTGTGTTTTCGTCCCCGTAACTTAGCGGTTTTGGCAAAAGAGAGAACGATAGAATAAGTCGTAGGCTTTAAAAAATAAGCATTGGGGTCGTTTCGTTTTACGAAACCCTTCGATGTTATATAAACCATAGACACAGAGAAAAGCTGTCTCAAGAAACTTCTACTAAACACTTTACCAATATTTTATACATAACAAGGCTGGAGATTGGCAGAATTGGTAGAGCATCGGATATATTGTGTTGCATCTTGTTGTGTTCTTACGCAGAGACAATATTATCATTTATTGCTCTGGAATAAATACAGAAAGCACTTTCAGCTGTTAGGGGTTTTAGGGATCGAATTAACTAGACGTATCCCTTAACGTTCGTTCCCCGTGTTTCTGTTAACAAAAACCGTTGTGAAGGTGGTTGAAGTTTTAGAGTGGCGTGCCGTTAGTAATGTTGGCTCATGGGTAGTTTTAGTGGTGCAGGGGTGGTGGTGGTGAAGTCGATTCGGTGGTGTAGCGTTAACAATGTCGGGTGGTAGTTCAGTGGGTAACGATTTTTGCGGTATTTAATTATATCCCTTTATGTTATAAGTTTCAATTCATCCGGGGGTCGACTTTGTCTTTTGTCTTTCTGGGCCTGATAAAAGAACTTAAGATCGATTTGATTTCATCGATTATTAAGCCTTTCTCTTGTCAATTTGTGGTAGTTTGCCAAAGTAAGAAATCAATTCCGGACAAAATTTTCTTTTGAGTCAATCTGAGACTGGGTTTTGAAATTGGAATGCTTAGATCGTGCCGAGACATGCCAGTGTTTGGAGAAACAACATCCACCCTCTACTGCAAAAAACAAACCAGCAAACACACACACAAAAATAACGATAAAGCTTATATCTAAAAGAAAGACAGTTGGAGTTGTAGTAGAATAACAAGGTTGTACTAGAGAGAGAGAGTTGGATAACGTTGTCGCCACAGGACAAGTACGAAATGTGAATTTAGCAGTTTTCGCGGGTTAACATATTAATAACGCATGTATGTATGTATGTGTTTGTGTGTACGTGTGTATGTATGGGTGTCTGTATGTATGTGTGCGTAGCTATGTATGTATGTATGTATGTTCCTATGTATATGCATGTCTAAGTATATGTGTACATATTTATGAGTATACATATGTACGTACGCACGCACAAATATATAGGATGTATATACGTATATATATCTATGTGTGTGTATGTGTATGTGTGTGTGTGTGTGTGTGCGCGGGCGCGCATGCACACATACACACATATATATTAAAAGTACAAATAAAATTAAAATAGAAAATCAATGCTCAAAAATGATTTCAAAGAAATCGAAGTGATTCTACAAGAAAGAAAATCAATCAAGAGTTACAACAATCACGTAGTTAAGTTGCCAGCACTTAATACACTATCCTACATTTAGTCGTATATCGATACATCATCGATAAAAGATCGATATGCAACACCGTTATGACTTTTATGTGTGGGTTTGCCAGAGAAGGAAGGTCAGCGCTGCTGAAGACAGCGTTGTTTAGCGGACCTGCAACACTGACCAGGGAGCGAAAGCACAGCACATGGGGTGTTACTGCAACAGATATCAATGTATCATGTTATTGATGGAGAGGCAAAAAATGTTGGAAGGCTGTGTTCGCTACACATTTAGTAAAGAACATTCGAGATGGAACATAGAAAACGCTAACGATAAAAGAACGAATATCAAGGAAACGTGGAAAACCCCCCTCATCAGTCATGGCGACCTAGAGGACAAGCGTATTTTCGGCGCATCTAAAGTCTGAAGACTTTAAGTTCCATGTTGCCGCTTGTCTGTTTGCGTTAATGATGTAGGGGCTATTATTGAAGTGATAGACAAACGAGGAGAAAACGAGACAGTTAACAAAATACGGAAAGTCGGAAAGGAAACCTGGTTTGAATAATTACAGCATTGTTGATCCTCATCAGGGGCACCGAAGGGACCAGTTGCAGTTGTTAAACTAGACAACGAACTAAATTAACTCCCCGTGAACAAGAACCGTCCGTCTGATAGACTTCTTCACAGTTTCCACCTATTCAGTTTCATTCACAAACTGAGGCGATTTGAAGTTAAAATTGAAGGCACTCATCTAAAATGGCGCACAGAATCTATATATACATGTAGATGTAGGTATCTACATACATGTAGGTATATATGCATATACTCACATATTATTTGTATTATATATATAATATATATATATATACATATAAATATATATACATATAAATATATATAAAATATATATATACATATATATATATGTGCATATATATATATGTGTATATATATTTATATGTATATATATTTATATGTATATATATATATATTATATATATTTATATATATATATATATATTTTGACGTCCTGTACCCATATATGCATGTATATATAACGTATATATGTAGGTATGTACATATATGTATATATACAGATATTATATATATATATATATATATATATATATATATATATATATATATATATATATATATATATATATACATGTGTGTGTATATGTTTGTATGCTTGTGCCCCCAACATCGCTTGAAAACCGATGCTGGTGTGCTTACGTACCCGTAACCTAGTGATTCGGCAAAAAAGACCGATAGAATAAGTGCAAGGCTTACAAAGAATAAGCCCTGGTGGTGCTCCAGCATGGCCGCAGTCAAATGACTGAAACAAATAAAAGAATATATATATATATATATATATATATATATATATATATATATATAATAATAATAATAATAATAAATGGAGCAAAACGCATATAAATAAAAGATCCTTTAATTCCTACACACGTTTCAAAATATATGAGAGCTCTTCTACAAAGAAGTAAGACCTGCTGGAATTCCTCATATATTCATCTTCAGGGAATCAACAAATAAACATATAAAAGCAAGACAAATACGAAATGATGAGGTAACTTACGAGCTAAGATGTGATATCTTGGTTTCTAGTGTAATTTTGCTACCTCTGGTAACTATTAACATATTTACATTATCAAGGGTTTTTTTAAAAAACTGAGATAATATTAATATATATATATATATATATATATATATATATATATATATATATATATATATACGACGGGCTTCTTTCAGTTTCCGTCTACCAAATCCACTCACAAGGTTTTGGTCGGCCCGAAGCTATAGTAGAAGACACTTGCCCAAGATGCCACGCAGTGGGCATGAACCCGGAACTATGTGGTTCGTAAGCAAGCTACTTACCACACAGCCACTCCTACGCCTATGTATATATATTTACAGAGTGGGTTTCTTTCAGTTTCCGTCTACTATATTCACTCCCAATGCTTTGGTCGGCCCGGGGCTACAGTAGAAGACACTTGCCCAAAGTGCCACTCCCACTCAGCGGGACATAGCATCGGGAATTCCTTAATTCAATGTTAGGTATTAGTTTCAGTCATAAAGAAACGTAAGTTTAACACGTAGCACACCACAGTTTCTATCTTGTGTGGTCTCATCAGGTTCGGTACAGTTTGTTAGAATAAAGATTTCGTAGTTGTTGGAAACGTTACCGAAATTATTACAGAAGAATTATAGAACTGTTATGGTGTATAGAATCTCGCCATTTCCTGTTATTTTTTACTTTTATTTTTTTCTTCTTCTTGCGAGTATTTTCATCGTGTTAAAAAATTTACTTTAAGCTAAACTGTAACAAACATGCATGCCTGTTTTTTTCTCTTTGCGTGTGGGATGGAGTTGGAGAATAAAGAGGAAATAATCGAAACTGTGTTGGTGGAGACAAAACAAAGAGTTGATAGATGTCGGTGGTGATGGCGGTGAGGATGAGGAGAATGTCGTTGGCACTACTGTTGTTGATAATTTTGATCGGGGTCACAACCATCGTCGTCGTCGTCATAATAATAATAATCATCATTATCATGAAAAGGACAGCATTATAACCCTATCCACCATTCCTTACTGTTCCTATACTCCAGCGACTGACATTATGTTGTCGTAATGCTGTTGTTGTTGCTGTTGTTGTTGTTCTGGTGGTGTCGATGGTGAAAACGCTTATGTTAGGGTGATTGTTATCGTACTCTTTCTTGCTGTTGGCACGACGATGATGATAATGATGATGGTAGTGATGGTGATGGTGATGGTGGTGGTGGTGGTGGTGGTGGTGGTCGTGGTGGTCGTGGCGACGACAGCAATGATGACGAAAGAGTTAATGTGTGATGAAAATGATGGTGTTGATTTGGCGATGGAGTGGTGGTAGAAGTAACGGCAATAGTGGTGGTGGTGGTGGTGGTGATGGTAGTGGTGGTGGTAGTGGTAGCAGTAAGATTGTGGTTGAATGGTTGATGATGTTATTGTAGCTTAGCCCCAGATAAGCTCTAATCATTCCGAACGTGACCACTCCATCTTTCTGTATATCTTACGACTTCATTTCCAACACAACCTTCCTTTTTTTCTCAAGTAGAGTGTGGTTTGGGGGAGCCTTTAGCTATTATCTTCAGCAGGCTAAACGACTACGTCGGGGCTCTCTTTGCTCAACTCGTGATCGGGATGGCTTAGGCGGTGGCGGTGGCGGCGGTCGGGGGTGGTCGGTGTTTGTGTGGTGTAGTGGTTGTCGGCAGCTAACACTTCTTCCCCCTCCTCCTCCTCCTCTTCTTCCCTCCTCTCCTCTCCTCTCCCCATCACTCTCTGAATTATTGACAGTTGATTGGTGACCAGTCACTGCTTATCACTGTCACGCTTCGATGGACACGCTATTTCATATCACTGGCGCGGCCATATACAATGGCGCAACGCTAACACCACCACCACCACCACCACCACTATCGCCACAACCGCCACCGCCGCCGCCGCCACTGACATACCTATTATAGACACCGTAGCCGCCACTACAACTATGACGATGATGATGATGATCATTATCATCGCCACCATCATCGTCATCACTAATATCACCATCGCCGTCGTCACCACCACCACCAAAACCACCACGACCACGACCACCACCATCGTTAACAGCATTAATATTACCATCATCATCACAACCATCCTCCCTCTCCTACTCATCAATATCCCCACCATCACCATCACGACAACGACGACGACGACGACCACCACCACCACCACCGTTCAACAGCATTAACACTTCCACCGTCATCACAACCATCCTCCTTCTCCTACTCATCAATATTCCCACCATCACCAACGCCACCACCATTATCATCATCGTCACCACCACCACCACCACTACCATCATCATCACCATCATCATCATCACCATCATCTTTATCCTTACCATCATTAGCATCGTCGACATTAGCCCGATACCATCTTCATGTTCTCTACATGGTCATCCCCACCACCACCACCACCACCACAGCCACCACCACCACCATTGACTCCCCCAAACCCACTTTCACCCTCCCCCATCATCCCCACCACTGCCCATCATCACTAATCTAAACCCTTTAATATGATCATTACCACCACCACCACCATCACCACCACCACCACAGCCATCATCAGCACCAACGCCACCGCCCCAACACCACCTCTGCCGCCACTACCACCACTACCACCAATAACCATGTTACCACCGATACTACCACATTCAACAACAATTACATACTTCCTCCACCACCAACCACCACCACCACCACCACCACCACCACCACCACCACCACCACCACCACCACCACCACTACCACCACCACCACCACCACCACCACCACCACCACCACATTCGCCAACGCCATCTTGCCACCCCTCCACAACTCCTACCAATACCATTGCCACTATAATGTGTCCTATTTTGGCAAAAGCAATCGATATCATATATATTATGGTCTTTCATTCCTTTCATACATTCTTCTGTAATGCTTTCCTACAACATATGTATGTATATATACATACATATATATATATATATATATATATATATATATATATATATATATATATATATATATATATATATATATATATATATATATATATATATATATATATATTTACACACACATGTATATAGAGATTTATATATATATATATATATATATATATATATATATATATATATATATATATATATATATATACGCACATATATATAAATGCATACAACCACACACAAACATGTATATGTATGAATGTATAGAACACACGTGTTCACAAACCCCATACATAAACACACTGACATACACACATACCGTTTTGATAACGAAGAGAGGGAAAGAACTCGATGCATAACCTAAAAAGAGTGTAGAGTAAATAATAAAGAGTATTTTTATATTCAATTGGTTGATGCCTTTCGCTGTCATCTAAGTTTCATGAATGCTCAATCCGACAAGCGGCCATGCTAGATTATAACGAAAAAAAGGAAAGCGTTCCTTAATTCAAGATACAACCGGGATTTCACTGGTTCCATTAGTTAGCAGCAATCACGTGAGACACTTAAGGGATGGAAATTCAGAACTGACAAAGACAAGGGGAATAACTGTATTTAATTCGATCGTGAAAATTGATGTAAAACGTATATTTTAACTCAGTTTTCCATGTGGTTGTAACGGTATCTATGGAGAGCTTACTTTTATATTTCTTTATATAGAGGCAATACGAGAAATTTCTTCCCACCTGTTTAAGATGCCAGAAATCTTAAAGTTTTGCAATTAATTCAGACGATCAGTGGCTTTACCTTTATCTGCGCGGTATCTCTCTTTTAACAATCAAATGTATTTCGAAATAATAAGCATTACACATACATTTGAACCTGAATGAATAGGTATGCTGTGTCTATCGAGGTTTAAAGGTATTCTGGGTCAAACCGACGATGTTTGTACTGTGAAGTCTACTAAGCCTACATCTGTTTTTATACTATTTCTTTTGACAACTATTTGCAGTCCAAAGGTCACTTGGTCAAGTCTTGACAATTGCATTCAAATTAGGTTTTATTTTATTTATTTATAAAAAAAAATTGTTTTTTTTTTTTTTTAATTGCGTCAGAAGTTTGTCAGCTTATCTTACTCATACAATTGTAACTAGCTCGAACAGAAATTTTGTTGAAGGTTTTGTAAAATCTGTGGAACGATAGTATTATTTCTAGATACATTGAAACTCCTTTTGGCATTAAAACCACTTTTGATCAGAGTCTTGTAGAGTAACTTTGTTAAATATATCTTGGTTTGATGACATTAGATATATGCTTAACGATGGTAGATCACTTGTCAGGTGTTGCATGATTGTAAACAGTGACTGGACCTACTGTTTATGTATATTGTTTCTTCGTTGAGTGCAGAGTAGTAGCAGAGCCTAACAACTGCTTAGATTTAATAATGTATCTACCTTTCTCAGATTTCGTTCTGTCGTGGTTTTCATACCAAATTCTTAAGAAACATAGGATCTTTTTCCCCCTGTCAAGTCCATTCATGTTATGGGATATTGCAAACCCGTCCCCTCTATATTAAAGTCCTATGTCATCCATTAATAAAAATGGGTAATTTTCTAATTTTCACTGCAATACAAAATCATTCGAATAAATCACTGCTTTGTGGTTACTCGCCATTTCTGTATTTTTGAAACCTTGAGGGAATTCTTATAAAATAGTAACAACATCCTTGCATTCATTGTAATAATGATATCGATGCTGGTATGGTAATGCACGTTTTTCTAAAATTCTATAGCTTTCAGGAGAAAATCTGCAGAAATGGATTGGCATTATTGTACAATAACGATTTGGGAGAATTTGTTGTTGAGTTTATCTTCAATATTGTTAAACAATCAGAGCCTGTACTCTGTTTTCGTTGTGTTTATTGTTTGTCTTAGATTTGTATCTGTAGAATCGAAAATGTATTTGTTAACGACATTTACTTCCATTTTTGTTGGATTAAAGGCTCTACATCTTAGAGCCACCGTGAAACCATTCTTTTCACTTTCCAATGTTATACACAGTCGACAATGAGTTGAGATGTTCTGCGCTAATACTGAAATGTTTTACTTGGACTTTTGCTACACACTCGATAACATTAAATACAGACATGCACACATATATGTATGGTTACGCCTATGCGTATCACCCTCTCTCCCTCTATCTGTCTGTCTGTCTGCCTGTCTGTCTGCCTGCCTGTCTGCCTGTCTGTCTATCTATCTATCTATCTATCTATCTATCTATCTATCTATCTATCTATCTATCTATCTATTTATCTATCTATCTATCTATCTATCTATCTATCTATCTATCTATCTGTCTGTCTGTCTGTCTATCTGCCTGTCTGTCTGTCTGTCTGTCTGTCTGTCTGTTTGTCTGTCTATCTATATTTATGTGTGTGTGTATCTGTGTGTGAATATGTGTATGTGTGAGCGTGTGTCTGTATGTGTGTGCGCTAAGTAAGCCAACTGCATAACAAATGAAGATCCGTTGTAGTCTTCGACAAAGAACTATTCTCCCCGAGGAAACAGCTTATAAAAGAGCTTATTGGTAAAGGCACAGGAGTTCGTAAAATATTGGATTCTTTGATTATGAAAACCATGATGTTTCAAACCGGAGTTTTTGAACGTAGAAGACTAAGAATGAAAATTTATATTAACAGTTTTTAACAGACTTTGAAGAATACGCTAAAGACTTTTGCAAATTCTTTTAATGCCTTTGTCTTCTCAAACAAAGCCAAAGATTGCTATGAGCAAAATATTTGTACTTAGGGGCAGAAATGCATGGTTAAGAAGCTCGTTTTGCAAGCATGGAGTTTCGGGTTCAACCCCCACTGTGCGACACCTTGGGCAAATGTTCTCTATAGCCCCGGGTGAATTTGATAGACGGAGATTGTGTAGAAGCCCATCGTAATATAAGTATATGTCTCCATGTGCGTGCGTCTTTGCTTTGTGTCTGTCCGCACACCACCTGACAACCGGTGCTGGTGTGTTTACGTTCTCGTAACTGAATGGTTCGGGAAAAAAGACGGATAGAGTAAGTGCCACACTTAAATAAGTAGTGGAGTCGATTTGTTGGGTTAAAACCCCTCAAAGCAGAGCCCCAGCATGGCCTCAGTCTAATGACTAATGACTAAAGCAAATAAAAGATAAAAGAATTTATTAAAATACTTTTATCAAAAGAATTACGAATATATATAAAAACAACAAACAATACAAATATGACAAACCATTTACCTGGAAAAAATTCACAATTAAGCAAAATGTATTCTTTTCTATTCTAGGCACTAGGCCCGAAATTTTTGGGGAGGGGGGGCAGTCGATTAGATCGACCCAGTACGCAACTGGTACTTAATTTGTCGACTCTGAAAAGATGAAAGGCAAAGTAGACCTCGGTGGAATTTGAACTCAGAACGTAAAGACAGACGAAATGTCTCTAAGCATTTCGCCCAGTGTGCTAACGTTTTTGCTAGCTCGCCGCCTTATTAAGCAAATCTATGCCGAATTAGAAATAAATGTTAGACTCAGACGCTTAGCTCTATGTAGCCTTACGTTACATTTAAGAACCATGACACAATTTTATTAGTAAACAAAATGTAGCCAATATATAACATATTCTTTAAAACTGAGTTGGAATTTCTTTGCCGTTATGGAATGACATATTGTAAATGATTTTCATAGCATTAGTAATAAAAACAGTTATAAATTCACAACTTTTGATAATATTGAATTTTACATTTAGATAGCTGTTAATTTGTTTTAAAAAATCAGTAGATTTTGCCAGGAATAGAATGTCAGTTGGTGATGTTGATACTGAAATAATTACGAATGAGAGACCGTTATTTCGCTTTTGCATTTGGTGTACAGGACTCTTGATGTGAACTCATGTATTGAAATATTTTTCATTGTATCTTGGGCGGGTCAAACAAATGCACACATACATACATACATACATACACACACATGCATACACACACACACGTACACACATATACATACGACGGGCTTCTTGTCAGTTACTGTCTACTGAATCCACTCACAAGGCTTTGGCCCGAGGTTATAGAAGAAGACACATGCCCAAGGTGCCACGCAGTGGGACTGAATCCGGAACCATGTGGTTGGGAAGCAAGCTTCCACACAGACACTCCTGCGCCTATATATGTACTCTCATACATATCTATATGCATACATATATTGTGGACGTTCCACTCCGTCGGTTACAACGACGAGGGTTCCGTTTGGTCCGATCAACGGAACAGCTCCCTTGTGAAATTACCGTGCAAGTGGCTGAGCACTCCACAGAGACGTGTACCCTTAACGCAGTTCTCGGGGAGACTCAGCCTGACACACAGTGTGACAAAGCTGGTCCTTTTGAAATACAGGGGCAACAGAAACAGGAAGAAAGAGTAAGAGAAAGTTGTGGTGAAAGAATACAGCAGGGTTCACCACCACCTCCTGTCGGAACTTCGTAGCGCTTTAGGTGTGTTTGGTCAATAAATACTCACAGCGTTCGGTCTGGGATTCGAAACCGCGATCCTACACTGCGAATCCACTGCCCTAACCACTAGGCCATTGCACCTCCACGTTCCAATATATATATATATATATATATATATATATATATATATATATATATGTATGTGTGTGTACATATGTGTGTGTGTATATATATATATATATATATATGCTATATATATATATATATATATATATATATATATATATAGAGAGAGAGAGAGAGAGCACTTATATAGAAGAACATGCATGCATGTGTATATGTATATATTTTTATATATATGCACACACACTCGCGCGTGCGCGCACACAACGTATAACCTACATATGCAAACAAACAGAGAAATTGGTGCAGTGAGAGAGGGAGTAAGAGAGAGAGCGAGACTTATGTAGAGACAGTGAGGCGATGATGATGATGATGATGGTGCATGTTTCACAGTGAATGACTTGTCTGCAATCAATGAGATCACTGCATAGATAGGGGCGAGGTTATGGCAGTTGAGGGCGTTGGTTGTTATTGACAACTGCATCCACCCCTGTCATAAGGGGTGGGCATCATCATCGTCGTCGACGTCACGCTACTACTACTACTACTACTACTACTACTACTACTACTACTACTATTGCTACTACTACTACTACTACTACTATTGCTACTACTACTACTACTGCTGCTGCTGCTTCTACTACTACTACTACTACTACTACTACTACTACTACTAGTAGTAGTAATAATAATAATAATAATAATAATAATGGTTTCAAATGTTGCCACAAGGGCAGCCATTTTGAGGGAGGGGGTAAGTCGATTACATCGACCTCAGTGTATCACTGGTGCTTTCTTTAATCGGTCCGCGAAAGGATGAAAGGCAAAGTCGCCCTCAGCGGAATTCGAACTCAGAACGTAGCGAAATACTGCAAAGCATTTCGCCCGATGACGTAACGATTCTGCCAGCTCACCGCTTAACAACAACGACAACAACAACAACAACAACAACTACTACTACTACTACTACTAATAATAATAATAATAATAACAATATTCTTTTCTACTCTAGGCACAAGACCCGAAATTTGTGGGGAGGGGACCAGTCGATTAGATCAACTCCAGTACAAAACTGGTACTTAATTTACCGACCCCGAAAGGATGAAAGGCAAAATCGACCTCGGCGGAATTCGAACTCAGAACGTAAAGGCAGACGAAATACCGCTAAGCATTTCGCCCGGCGTGCTAACGATTCTTATTTCTTTACTACCCACAAGGGGCTAAACATAGAGGGGACAAACAAGGACAGACAAACGGACTTAGTCGATTATATCGACCCAGTGCGTAACTAGTACTTATTTTATCGACCCCGAAAGGATGAAAGGCCAAGTCGACCTCGGCGGAATTTGAACTCAGAACGCAGTGGCAGACGAAATACCGCTAAGTATTTCGCCCGGCGTGCTAACGTCTCTGCCATCTCGCCACCTTACAGGACTAATATATTGTCTGTCGTGCGAACGATTCTGCTAGCTCTCCGCCTTAATAATAATAATAATAATAATAATAATAATAATAATAATAATAATAATAATAATAATAATAATAATAATAATAATAATAATAATAATAATAATAATAATAAAAAAAACGACAAATGAAATTTTAAGAATCGATGAAAATTCTGACGGATAATTGTATAATTAATCCGATTACAATTTATCGATCATTATCATTATCGATATTATTAATATATTAGACTGTTACATTTCGGGGAATAATAACCGAATGATCGGGATTTTTGTAGATATAAGATAAAGAATAATTTCTCGTTATGATGTCGTTCAGTGGGGAATTTATTTGTGTCCAAGTTTAAAATAATATCAAGAAATTTCGCTATACTAAGGCTGGGTTTCAACGAAATGTAATTGTTAAACCTACACCTCGTACTAATTTTAATGATTCCTTTTCTTAGCCTATTCCAATGGTGGTCAGACATATTGCGTACGATTAAATGACCATCGTCTCTATAAAATCCTCCATTTAAGGTAGGAAACTTTTTTGTGGTGACAACCTAAAATTTAAATTCCGAGCGTTTTAAATAGTTCTACGTCATCGAATGACTTGTCTCTTTTATTTTGCTGAACCAAATAGAACAGCCCCCTCCCCACCAAAACCCCACCTAAAGAAACTTTCTTGTGTGCTTGATTATTTTGTTACCATATTCACTGACCTTGCACAATGGAGTTCGCAAAGGTAAAAAGCATCGAAAAGAATCGGTTTGGTGGCGATAGAAAGTCAATAAAATCGAATTGGATAAATTCACAGTTGTTTCACACCTAAAATGCCCACCTGCATTTTATTTTCCACTAATTCGTTTTTCTCTTTAAATATACGTTTTAAAAAATCCCCACATATTTCTTCTTAAATTTCTTTTCATCCAGCCTCTTCTTCCTCAAATTCGAGAATATTTAAACAATATCTTCCTTTAAATTTTCTTTCTAAATTCTATCATTCATTATCAATATACACCATTTCTCCTCTTTCACCGTTTTTCTCTCTACTCTAACCAAAATATCTACATTTCAATGTCGTTCCATTATTTTAACGTTTCTTCTTCTTCTTCTTCTTCTTCTTCTTCTTCTTCTTCTTCTTCTTCTTCTTCTTCTTCTTCTTCTTCTTCTTCTTCTTCTTCTTCTTCTTCTTCTTCTTCTTCTTCTTCTTCTTCTTCTTCTTCTTCTTCTTCTTCTTCTTCTTCTTCTTCTTCTTCTTCTTCTTCTTCTTCGTCGTCGTCGTCGTCGTCGTCGTCGTCATTATTATTATTATTATTATTATTATTATTATTATTATTATTATTATTATTATTATTATTGAGTGAGAGAGCAGTTTATGCCATCAAAGTGATAATGGGGTAAAATATACGAAGCCCAGTATACCCATCATGACTACCCGTCTGATAAGGGTACACCAGGCACATGCATCACAACCATATGTGCACAACATGGTGATCTTATATCAAGATAAACAGCGTATGACGTCCCAGGTGGGGCCCAGTTAGAATTTTCTTCAGGTCGAGTAGCCCATCCCGCTCAAAAGGTCCCTGAATAAGGTTTGTTTAAAGATGTTGAGCAAAACACTCATGTTTCCAGAGGTGAATTATTCAAACCCCAAAGAATTCCTCTCAACACATGGCTGTGATGCTCCCCCACTACTTCTGCTCATGATCAAAGATGCACATATTGTCTGCCACCAAGGGACATGCTCAACTGGTTAAGGTCAAACAACTGACAAGCAAATTTGTGGTATTGAGCAGAATATTTGCTGTAGCCCATCTTTTTATACCAAGACAAAACAATGTACATGATAACACTTCCAATCAATTAAGATTAGAAGCCATGAGAGCCACTGCCTGGTACTGCATTCTGGTACTTATTATTATTATATTTTGGGGGAGGGTGTGTGCACTGCCTGAGAGATTAGCAAAATGGTCTCGGCTGGAGCGGCTTTCTCAACAGTTCTTCTGGGTCAGGACTGACACGAAATTGCACAACAGACAACGATACTAAAATGAGTAGCATCTAAAAGAGGCACAAGTCGAGAGATAGAAAAGCCAGACTGAGCCACTGAGCGAGAGAACCGTCGAGTGAGAGAGTCACCGAGCGAGAAAGCTGGCGAACGAGAGAGCTGCCGAGCGAGGGAGCCGCCGAGCGAGAGAGTCACCGAGCGAGAGGGCCGTCGAGCAAGAGAGCTGCTGAGCGAGAGAGCCACCCGGCGAGGGAGTCGCCGAGCGAGAGAGTCACCGAGAGAGAGGGCCGTCGAGCGAGAATGCTGCCGAGCGAGAGAGCTGCCGAACAAGAGAGCCGTTGAGCGAGAGAGCCGTCGAGTGAGAGAGTCACCGAGCGAGAGAGCTGCTGAGCGAGAGAGCAGCCACCGAGCGAGGGAGCCGCCGAGCGAGAGAGTCACCGAGCGAGAGGGCTGTCGAGCGAGGGAGCTGCTGAGCGAGAGAGCTGCTGAGCGAGAGAGCCGTCGAGCAAGAGAGCCGTCAAACGAGAAAGCTGGCGAACGAGAGAACCGCCGAGCGAGAGCCGCCGAGCAAGAGAGCCGTTGAGTGAGAGAGCCGTCGAGCGAGAAAGCTGCCAAGCGTGAGAGCCGTTGAGCGAAAGAGCCGCCGAGCGAGAGTCGCCGAGCAAGCGAGCCGTCGAGCGAGAGAGCCACCGAGCAAGAGAACCGCCAAGCTGTTCTTATATGCTCTGCAGCAGTCAATTTGCAACAATAGCAACAGAAACATTGGCAGAGACATGATAAATATTGGTGTCTTTTCATCGGCATCAACGCCATTTATCACCTGCAGGCAATGCCGATGTCTTGGAGCGCTAGCTTATAATATTTGTCAATGTATCAATGTTTTCTTGGTCAGTCAACAGACGCCCTACAGTGAGAATCGATCCTGACACCTTTCTGTTGACAGCCGTTATACAGCCGTCTGAAAGAGATTTCAATAGGCTCTGTCGTCACAGCTGTTAACTGTCATGTGTGTGTGAGTGTATGAGTGTGTGTTTTATTTGTGTGTTTATTTGAGCGTTTTCATTTGTGTATGTACATATCTATCTATTTGTCTGTCTATTGCCTGTCCATCTATCTGTTGATCTATCTATACCTATGTATGTGTGTGTGTTTATATATATATATATATATATATATATATATATATATATATATATATATATATATATATAAACAATATATGAGTATATGCATATATATGTACATGTATGTATATACGTTCATCCACATGTACATATAGATACATAACTGGGTACATGACGTGGCAAAAGAACATGGACAAAAATGGTAAACAAGGTGCAACAAACAAGCAGGATATATATATATCTATGTATACACACACACATATACGCATACATACATACAGGCACAGGTTCATATGTACGCATATGTATCTATCTATCTATTCTTTTATTCATTTATTTGTTTCAGTCATTGGACTGCGGCCATGCTGGAGCATCATTTTTCGTCGAACAAATCGATCCCAGGACTTATTCTTTGTAAGCCTAGTGCTTATTGCATTGGACACTTTTGCCTAAACGCTAAGTTACAGGGACGTAAGCACACCAACATCAGTTGTCAAGCGATGGTGGTTGGGGGACAAACACATACACACTAATACATGCATACATGCATACCAAATCTACTCACAAGGCTTTAGTCGGCCCGAGGCTATAGTAGAAGACACTTGCCCAAGGTGCCACGCAGTAGGACTGAACCCAGAACCATGCGGTTGGTAAGCAAGCTACTTACCAGACAGCCACTCCTGCGCATATGAATATATATGCTTGTGTGTGTGTGCGTGTATGTATGCGTGTGTATGTGTGTGTGTGTGTGTGCATGTCTGTAAATACATCCGGGATATGAATGTTTGTATACAGATTTACATATTTATTTACCTGACAAACACACAGACAGACAGTGACACATATACATATATAGAACCCGCACGTATGTATGTATATATGCTTGTGTGTGGTTGTATGTGCGTGTGTGCTGCGCACATACACACACCAGACATTACACATACTTCACACGTTGCAAACACACCCACCCACCCTCGACCTCCAACACCTATTTACATCTTATACTCATTCCCGATCCCGTCCCGCCCTCTCTGCATACATTACCCCACTCTTCATCATCATCCCCTTCCTCCTCCTCCCCTACCCAGCACTCTATACTTCTACACCACAGGGTATGTATTGCTGTGCAACATCTGCTGAAAATGCACAATACGAGGCGCAGTTGTTGTCAGCGGTGGAAATACCGTTTATCTTGAAATCCATCGAAATCTTTGCCTTGATTTATTTTCAAATCGCTGCAAAGAACATATTTGAACCCGTGCCTTCTGGCCCCCGGTGGGCGGTTGAGGGCAAACGACGCCCGTACCTATTGCTTTTGTTTTAAATAATCAAATTTCATCACGTCTGTTGAAGGTCACAGATGGAGTTTGTCAGCAGACAGCATAACACAAGCAGTTTGCATGGATCAAGGATCGATTTGAGGCCTCGGCGTTGTCTCTATCGTGTGAAGGTACATGAACCTAGATGACGTTGTCGTTTTTGTTATATGGCTATAGGTAGTTCTGATCGAGCGTTCCAACGGTGACCATCCCGTAGTTTTTTAATCAGGTAATACATTGGTCGAGTATCCTTTCATTTTTAATAAAGTAGGGCTCGAAGTGACTGAGATTTCTCTGCTCTTTCTAGCAGGTCGAGTGACCACGTAGAGACGCCTTCATTGACTCGCAGTCGCTAGGTACAGTTGTGGTGGTCTGCCGCTAAAGAGGGTTACAATAGAAAGGCGCAGCTAATAGTCGCTGATGTGCCGCTGAAGATATGTACAACGGAAGGGAGGCACTGTTATCGTTGCGTGCCACTGTGGAATAAACAAAGATATTCGAATAACATATTGGAGAGACCTCCCGATGTTTTATAGAAATGATTTTATCAAAGATTAAAGGTTAGTCCCGCAGTTAATATAGCTAAGTGGTTGGGGTTTTCGGCTTTCGATCGGGAGGTCATGAGTTCGATTTCTTGCGATGCGTTGTGTTCTTAAGCAAGATAATTTGTTCCTCGTTGCTCCAGTCCAATCAGCCGCCATAAATAAGTTGTACCTGTAATTACAAAGGGGTCAGCCTTCTCACACTCTGTATCATACTCAATCTCCCTGAGAACTACCTTAAGGGTATGCGTGTTTGTGGAATGTTCATCTACTTGTAGGTTAATTTCACGAGCAAGGCTTGTTCCGTTGATCGGATTAACTGGAATGCTCAACGTCGCAACCGACGAAGTACCAGTTATCTCGAACCGATATTTGAGTTCATCATTTTTTTTTTGTCAAAATAGACGTAAATGTTCTCTTTATAGGAGAACATGGTCGGCGTAGGAGATAGTAAAGGTCTTGCGCAGAGGTCGAGTGTTTGTGTTGTCAAGTGATCGCTGTTGGGCCACCGTAAGGGTCCAACATTCAGAGTCTTAGAGCAGAATAGATTCTACTGTAGCACAAAAACAGGCGTAGTTTTATGTCAGGTGACTGTTGTGGTAGAGCGAATACGAGAGCCAAGGTAGGAGAAATCGGCAGGTGACCCAATGGGCCCCAACGGAAGTGTAAGATCACTCACACCAGCATTTTCATCAACGTTGATATTCTTGTTTTCGATCGGTTTATTATGAGACCAACTTCAATGGCAGCCGACATCAGGTTTGTGAGGAGTGGTTAAGCATTTGTGATTGCATGTGAGACCAATGGGATGTCACTTGCAAAGTCGAGGTCAGTGCGATACAAATGGTGGATGGCGTGAATCTTGGCAAGGATGGTCCAGAAACCATCCCACCACAGATTCTGAAAAGAGTAATTTTTTGCGCAAAATATTTTATACGAGAACCAATATCAGATACAGAAACGAGGCTGCTCCTTTGAAACTATTTTTTTTTTCGAAAAAAATGTACATCTTATGCACCGTCAAATATGATATTTTTCTTCTTGTCTGTGTATTCCTTTCCGATCATTTCCTCAATATTTACTTTCCCTATTGTATCCACTTAACGATAAGTCTTCATTTGTAATGACGCTCATTATGGCTTCACTGCGAAGGAATTGAATAACCAAAAAACAAGGCCATCGGAATTGGAAATTCGTTTCAGGAAAAGTAACGAACCTTGCGCAGGAGTGGCTGTGTGGTAAGTAGCTCGCATACCAACTACATGGTTCCGGGTTCAGTCCCACTGCGTGGAACTTTGGGCAAGTGTCTTCTACTATAGATTCGGGCCGAACAAAGTGTTGTGAGTGGATTTAGTAGACGGAAACTGAAAGAAGCCCGTCGTA
This sequence comes from Octopus bimaculoides, assembly GCF_046866305.1. Classification (NCBI taxonomy): domain Eukaryota; kingdom Metazoa; phylum Mollusca; class Cephalopoda; order Octopoda; family Octopodidae; genus Octopus; species Octopus bimaculoides. The sequence goes on from NC_142928.1 coordinate 197,695,345, forward strand.
TATATGTATATCTAAATGTGTGTGTGTTTGTGTGTCTGTGTTTGTCCTCCCCCAACATCGCTTGACAACCGATGCTGGTGTGTTTACGTCCCCGTAGCTTAGCGGCAAAAGAGAGACCGATAGAATAAGTACTAGGCTTACAAAGAATAAGTCCTGGGGTTAATTTTCTCGACTATAGGCGGTGCTCCAGCATGGCCACAGTCAAATGACTGAAACAAATAAAAGAGTATATCTATGTATATATGTGCGGTAAACTCGTTAGCGCGTCGGACAAAAAATTGCTTTGCGGCTTTTCTTCCGACTCTTTGCGTACTGAGCTCAAATCCCTCCAAGGTCAACTTTACCTTTCATCCTTTCTGGACAGATAAAATAAAGAATGAGTCAAGTACTGGACATTGATGTAATCGCCTGACCCACTGCCCCTGAAATTGCTGGCCTTGTGCAAGGGTAGAGAAGGCGGTGTTCCGGTTGGTGCTTTGGTGAAAGAGATTGTTTAGTGGACGAGGCTCAACGGATTGAAACCGACATTTTCCTTTTCGGTCAAGCCCTCATCGAGTGCAGCTTCTCTCTGTTTTCCTTTTGATGTCACACTGTCAGTGTTCCATAGGGTCTAGGGTGGAAGAAGGAGAAAGCGAGCGAAGGAAGTACCTGTGCCTTCTCGTGACTACACAGGCACCTAAAACACTTAGCGAAAGCATGGTACATGCTACCAAGCCATACACACTTCCTCCGAATGGTGTTTATATCTATCGTTGGATATACTCGTTTTGGAGTGGGTGGTGTGTATGTATGTGTATATATATATGTATGTATGCGTGCATGTATATATGTATGTATGTATGTATGTACGTACGCACGTATGTATGTCTGTATGTCATTATTAAGTTTCATTTCAAGGTATTTTGCCAATAAAGGATGAACCGGTTTCTAACCTAGATACAAAGCTCCTTTATTGGAATCGCTACACCAACAACAGGGATTTTCGCATGTATGTATGTATGTATGTATGATTGTATGTATGTATGTATGTATGTATGTATGTATGTATGTATGTATGTATGATTGTATGTATGCATGATTGTATGTATGTATGCATTTATGTATGTGCAGATTTCTATTTTTTTATTTTAAGTATATATTCTTATGCATATAGTTACATATTTAGACATGCTCATATATATTTAAATGATGAACTTCTAGAAAGTTTCACAGATTTTTACAGTTCCAGTGATGGATTGGATCTGTAGTCTTCGAATCATGCATGTTTATCTGTCTGTCTGTCTGTATGTATGCATGTGTATGTATGTATGTAAACACACGCACACACACACAAGGACACACAATCACACACACACACGCGCAAACATACACACGCGCAAACACACACACGCGCAAACACACACACGCGCAAACACACACACGCGCAAACATACACACGCGCAAACACACACACGCGCAAACACACACACGCGCAAACACACACATATGAAGGAGTCAGATAGGCAGATAGAAACTGCTTCTGTGTGTGTGTATGTGTGAAAATGAGTGGAAAAATGCTGGAATCAGTGACACGGACTGATAGATAGATATATGGATAGAGAAAGAGAGAGGAGGAAGAGAGAGGAAGAGAGAGAGAGAGAGAGAGAGAGAGAGTGAGTGAAATATGATGAAAGAGAGGTAAAAACGACTTCGAGAGAAACAGAGAGAGTGTATACGGATGTGGGCACGTGAATGTTAGAACGACATATATATGTATGTATGTATATATATGTATATATATATATATATATATATATATATATATATATATATATATATATATATATATATATATATATATATATATATATATATATATATATATATATATATATATATATGTATATATATATATATGTATATATATATATATATATATATATATATATATATATATATATATATATACATATGATACCTGCATACATGCATACACGCACCCATATATATATATGTAAAAGCTGAACATTAGAAGCATCAGTTGTGGCGTGCAAGAGAGACGATTGCGCTGGTATGGACATGTGGTGAGAATGGAGGAGGATAGCTGCGTGAAAAAGTGCCACACCCTAACAGTTGAGGGAACCCGTGGAAGAGGTAGGCCCAGGAAGACCTGGGCTGAGGTGGTGAGGCAAGACCTTCGTACATTGGGCCTCACCGAGGCGATGACTACGGACCGAGACCTTTGGAAATGGGCTGTGCGTGAGAAGACCCGGCAAGCCAAGTAAGATCGTTGCCAGTGCCCCTGGACTGGTTCTTGTGCGGGTGGCACATGAGATGCACCATTTTGAGCGTGGCCGTTGCCAGTACCGCCTGACTGGCTCCTGTAGGATTTTCGAGCGAGATCGTTGCCAGTGCCCCTGGACTGGCTTGTGCGGGTGGCACATAAAAGACACCATTTCGAGCGTGGCCGTTTTCGTGCGGGTGACACGTAAAAGCACCCACTACACTCTCTGAGTGGTTGGCGTTAGGAAGGGCATCCAGCTGTAGAAACTCTGCCAAATCAGACTGGAGCCTGGTGTTGCCATCCGGTTTCACCAGTCCTCAGTCAAATCGTCCAACCCATGCTAGCATGGAAAGCGGACGTTAAACGATGATGATGATGATGATGATATATATATATATATATACTCAGATAGATACGTAAAATGAAATTGTGTCTGTATGTATATATATATATATATATATATATATATATATAACGTATATAAATGTATGTATATATCTATATATATATGTTTATATATGTAAATATACTTACATATGCACATGTATATGTGTGTTTGTCTGTGTTTGTGTTAAGGTATGCGCGTGCGCGGATGTGTGTATCTATTGATGTCTTCACAGACAAGACATTCAAGTGAGATAACGGCTGGAAACCGCCATTACAACTCTGACGTCATCGCTTGTATGCTTCAGTCACACAGCTGAGTAAATAATGGCGGAAGTTAGAAAGTAAGATGAAAGACAATAACCACAACATCAACAACAACAACAACAACAACAACAACAACAACAACTACTACTACTACTACTACTACTACCACTACTACTACTACTACTACTACTACTACTACTACTACTACTACTACTACTTCTACTACTACTAAGTGCAATAATAATAATAATAATAATAATAATAATAATAATAATAATAATGATTGCAACTGACAAAAACAATGACAAAAACAATGACAAGAAACAACAATAACTATTCTAGTATTGTTATCAGCAACAACAATGCCAATAAGAATGATAATAATAAACGTAAGACAACAATAGCAACACATTCAGTAAAGACAATGAAAACATAAACAACAGTAGTAAAAAAAAAGCAAAAGCAATGGTAAACAACAACAACAATAACAACAACAATAGCAACAACAACGGTAACATCAACTTGGAAATAGCAACAACAACAAAACCCTGCTTCTTCCCTCCTCCCGGAATAATGACACTTGTGAGACCAACAACAAAATATTATATGTAACAACAATAACAGTGACATAACGACAAGAACAATATGCTGTTTGTAGCAACAACAACACTATAGCGATATAACAATAATAATACGTACATATTTACATGTTAAATATCAAGAAATGTGTTTAATATGTAAGTTGTTCTATGCAGTTGTGTTACTCTGCATAACGTTTTTAAGCAATGTGATCGTGGGTAGTTGAAGGGTCGAATGTGGTGCTGATAAGAGAGCAATAACTCCTAAAATACGCATATACACCCATTAACTACTTTTCATTTTCGATCACATTGTTTGAAAAGATATATTCGTATACGAAATGTTGTAACTTCAGTGCTGGCTCTGAATTGTGTAGAAATTCCGGAGTTTATCATTAAAAAAGACATTGCTATATATTTATACACACATACGCAAACTTGTGTACTCATATGGTGTGTGTGTGTGTGTGTGTGTGTGTGTGTGTGTGTGTGTGTGTGTGTGTGCATTGTTCAGTTTTATTTCAAGATTTCTTGCCAATGGAGAAAGAGCCGGTTTCTAACCTAGATCCAAGGCTCCTTCATTGGAATTTCAACATCAACAACAAGGTATGTATGTATGTATGTATGTATGTACGTACGTACGTATGTATGTATGTATGTATGTATGTATGTATGTATGTACGTATATATGTATATGTGTGCAGATTTGTATGTTTTGTTTTATCTATTTATTCTCATGCATATAGTTGCATATCTAGACATGCTCATATATATTTAAATGATAGACTTCTGGAAAGTTTTACAGATCTTTACAGTTCCAGTGATGGACTGGATTTGTAGACTGGATTTGAGCTTTCTACTTTCTGGTTTTGAGAAGCCTAATTTCTCAAGATCGGTATTTAGGCAGTGTGTTACATATCCCAGGTATAAACCTGAACTTTAGTGTTATGTTAGCATCTGCTGGGCAGCTAATTTCCACAACTGTGCACAGTTTCTCTTCTCTGTCCCAAATCATTATATCAGGTCTGTTGTGCTTACATTTTATTGAGGTCTTCACTGGGATATTTATTCCACCAGTACTCCTTTTTATTACGCGTGGTTATGGCTTCGTATGTATGTATGTAAAAGAGAGAGAGAGAGCGAGAGAGAGAGAAAGAGAAAGAGAAAGAGAAAAGAAAAGTGAGAGAGAGAAAGAAAGAGAAAGAGAGAGACAGAGAAAGAGAAAGAGAGAGAGAAAGTGAGAGACAGAAAGAGAGAGAGACAGAGAAACAGGCCGACATATATATATACTTTCACTTGTTTCAGTCATTTGACTGCGGCCATGCTGGAGCACCACAAAATTTAGTCGAACAAATCGACCCTAGAACTTATTCTTTGTAAGCCTAGTAGTTATTCTATCCGTGCCTTTTGCCGAACCGCCTGGTTACGAGGACGTAAACACACCAGCATCGGTTGTCAAGTGATTGTAGGGCCACAAGCACAGACATACAATCATATACGCACTCACAGATATATACACACATATATACGATGGACTTCTTTCAGTTTCCGTCTACCAAATCCACTCACAAGGCTTTGGTCGGCCCGAGGCTATAGTATAAGACGCTTGCCCAAAGTGCCACGCAGTGGGACTGAACCCGGAACCATGTAGTTGGTAAGCGAGCTACTTTATTTCATTTTATTTGCCATAAAGGCAGTATACAGAGTAGCTGCGGGCTGGACAACACATTAATGAATGAAAATGAAATGACATAAAATGAATAAATGAGAGACGAAACCCAACGCCCGCCGATTGAGTTTTTCTCGAAAACATATTTTCTTTTTATTTTTTTAAATCAATATGAGGTTTCAAACCTCTTACAAAAAGGAGGCACTAAAACCGTTCTTCTTCTTTCTTTTTTTCTTTTCTTCCTGACTTCGGGAGAGTGAAGCTCTCCCGCTTTGTCCGAAGTCTCTCCCCCAACTCCCGAAGCCTTAGGGTCCTTCGGCGGGCAACCATTGTTGCCCGCTTTCTTCCTTTTTAATCCTTTTTGGGTTGAGGATGCTGAAGCCTCCTCAACCACATCCACCTCTCCCTTTGACCGGGTAGGGGAGGTGACTTCCAGTGACTGTTCCAGGACCTTACCATGGTACTGGGGGCAGTTCTTTTTAATGTGATCTGGCTCCAGGCACGAGTGACACGTGGAGGGGGGGTCTCTCAAGTATCACCGGATACCTGCAGCCAGCCATGACTAATTTGTCCGCGGCCGATGGGCTCCACAGGGTCAAAATGGCCGCCAGCGTCACTTTTACATTTAAGAGTCTGGGCCCACTATCCCCCAGGCGGGCGAAATGCTCAGCGGTATTTCGTCTGCCTTAACGTTCTGAGTTCAAATTCCGCCGAGGTCGACTTTGCCTTCCATGCTTCCCTGGTCGGTAAAATAAGTACCAGTGAAACTCTGGGGATCAATGTAAACGACTAAATCTCTCAATCGAAGTTTGCTGGCCTTGTGAAAACATTTGAAATCAATAAACGCAATTATTGATTCATCAGCTGCCATTCAAATGTTTCACACTGAATCGAACTAATCAGAATTACCACACACACACATACACACACGCACACACACACGCACATACACATACACGTGCGCATGCGCACACATATACACACACGCGCGCACATACATACATACGCACACACACATGCATGTACACAAACGCGCGCGCACACATGCACATACATTTACGCGCGCGCGCATACACACACACATAGACACACATACACACACGCACACGCGCGCACACACACACTCACGGACACACGCCCGCACGTTCACACACAAACTGACACACACACGCGCGCGCACGCACAGATACAGACATAGAGATACGTGCACACACACATACACACAGTCACAGACACGTACACACACGTGCAGACACACATAAACAGACACACATACGCGCACACGCGCGCACACACATACACACACACATGTGCACACACACACGTACACACACACACATGCCCACAGACACGCACGTACACACACACGCATGCAGCCACACACATACAAACACATACACACGCACGCGCACAAGCACACACACACACGCACTATACCGTTACACATATTTTATTGGTATGCAAACAAAGAAGTGTGTCTCTTTCACTCTCGCTCACGCAAATATACACACATGAATTTAATACACACTTCTGGTGAGTCTGAATCGGCATGTGACGTGTCATTTCAAAGGCACTTGAAGAATCCTCTCTATAGCTGCGTATATTATTGCGTAATATGGAAAGATTGATGAGATGGAGTTCAGATGAAACAATTGTAAATTGATGTAATAAAAAGACATGCTCACACCATTTTTCTCGTTTGGAATTATATATACATATGTAAATACATACATGTACATGTTTGTATATACATACATACATACATACATATATATATATATATATATATATATATATATATATATATATATATATATATAGAGAGAGAGAGAGAGAGAGAGAGATGGAGAGGTAAAGAAAGAGAAAGAAAGAAAGGAAGAAAGCCAGATGGAGACAGAGAAAGATTGACAGAAAAATTGATAGACAGATGGGTGGGGAGAGGAAAAGAAGTGAGGGAGAAAGACAGAGTGAAAGAGAGAGAGAGAGAGGGAGAGAGAGTGAGAGAGAGAGAGAGGGGGGAGAAATGTACGTAGAATAAAAGAAGAAAAAAAGACAATGAAAAGCAGTCAATTACAGGTAGTAGAATTTGTCCATTGATTCGAATCTGAGGCTATAGAGTATGACGGTGTGTGGTGCCTCGTATATATATATATATATATATATATATATATATATATATATATATATATATATATATATATATATATATATATATATATATATACACATACACATACATATACGTACATATATATATATACACACATACATATGCACACATGCATATGTGTGTGTATGCGGTGTGTATGTGTGTGAGTATGTAAATTTGTGGGTGCGCGTATATGTGTATATATGCATACATTTATCTGTACATAATGTGAGTGTGTGTGTATGGCTGCGTGAGTGTGTGCATGTGGTGTAAGAGTGTGTGGGTGTGTTAATGTTTATTTATTTACATGAGAAACAACAACAAAAAAAAAAGCTAAATTCTTCCTATTTTTCCTTTTATCCACGTTTTCTATTTCTCCATTCCATTCCTCTCTTCCTGTTTACCATTTCTCTAATCTCGCCAAAATTCTATCAAAACCGAATCTCTTTGCATTTTCTCCCAAGTTTTTCTGATTCTTCAGATCGTTCCCTGCCGTTTCTTTCCTGTCTTCAAACAACCAACTCCAGAACGGAACACACACACACACACACACACACACAAACCATTCTACACACATTTCATTGATGCACACACGAGGAAATGATCATATACACATGCACACACACACACAAATATTTCCGCGTAAATACATTCTTCCACACAAATATGTATGTGCATTTTACACACACACACACACACACACACACACACGCGCGCGCACACACACACACACACACACACACACACACATACACACGCACACACACACACGTATGCATGTATGTATGTGTGTGTTATTTATCTCTCTTGCTATGTCTCTGTCTGTCTATCTCTCTCTACTCTCTGTCTGTCTGTCTGTCTCTCTCTCTCTCTCTCTCTCTCTCTCTCACACACACACACACACACACACATACAATAACTGAAGTTGGCAATTGCTTCAAGTTTCGTCAAAAGTTTCGAAGTCCCAGTCAATTGAAACCTCACAATAAACTTGACTCTCGGTATTGAGTAACCCCCTCACCATCACCAAATGTTCGGTTATTATTATTATTATTATTATTATTATTATTATTATTATTATTATTATTATTATTATTATTATTCAGTAGTTTAATTTTTATAGCGTGCTTTCACTTCACTACCGAGCGCAGCTCTGTGCGCCTTGGGTATGTGCTGTGGTTTGCTGTGATGCTCTTATGTTTACTGTATTGATCATTATTATTATTATTATTATTATTATTATCATTATTATTATTATTAAGGCGGTGAGCTGGTAGAAACGTTAGCACGGCTGGCGAAATGCTTCGCGGTATTTCGTCTGTCTTTACGTCGTACTGAGTTCAAATTCCGCCAAGGTCGACTTTGCCTTTCATCCTTTCGGGGTCGATGAATTAAGTACCAGTTGCGTACAGGGGTCGATCTAATCGACTGGCTCCCCACCTCTCTACAAATTTCGGGCCTTGTGCCTAGAGTAGAAAATAATATTATTACTATTATTCTTGGTGGTGAGCTGGCAGAATCGTTAGCACGCCGGACAAAAATGCTTAGTGGTATTTCGTCTGCTTTTACGTTCTGAGTTCAAATTCCGCCGAGGTCGACTTTGTCTTTTAGCCTTTCGGGTCGATATATTAAGCAGTAGTGAAACACTCGGGTAGATATAACCGACTACCCCTCTCCCCCAACATTTCAGGCCTTGTGCCTTTAGTAGAAAGGATTATTATTATTATTATTATTATTATTGCCTTTGCACAGCTTCTAATGCTGGAGATGTCAGCTGTTCACTACCAGTGAACTAAGTTAACACCCCTTATTTTTCGAGCACCATCGGAGTATTCGAGCGGTTCCACGCAGTGCTGTTTTTCTGCTCGTGCTCCACCCTTATTGCAGCCCCTATTTGTTTCATGTACTTCTCAAGGTTTTTACTCACTGGTCCCAGGGCTCCGACAATTATTGGTTTACGAATATGGCGGCGTAGGTTTTTAGCGTTTACTCCAATATTTTGTTTTCGGTCAAGGTCGATTCCGTTCAGTAATTTTTTTGCTATCGGAAGGCGGCGGATCAGGCAGAGACGTTAGCACGCCGGAAAAAATGGTTTGCGGCATTTAGACCGTCTTTACGTTCTGAGTTGAAATTCCACCCAAGTCGACTTTGCCTTTCACCCTTTCGAGATCGATAAAATAAATACCAGTTGAACACTAGGGTCGTTGTAATTGAATTACCCCTCCCCTCAAATCACTAACCATGTTTCAACATTTTAAATCAATTTTATTATCATGTATACTACGGTTTTCTCCCAGGTGTTCTTTAAAAGCGATAGCAGCCGTGTTTATGAAGGTGTTAATTGTCCAGTAATTAACATCACATGATTCCAGGTGTACTTCAGCAACGTCATCGATAAATTTCCTCATAAGAGTAGTTGGATTTTTCTTTCATCTTCTTTAAAATGGCTTGACGCTTTGAAAAAGTACAAAGTGAAAATGTTTCTAAGTTGAATGTATTCCGCAGGATATTTGATAATGTAGGATGGTAACAACGATTTACTTGCATTATTTTCGATCTAAATTTTTGTAGATTTTGGTCGGTTCTCGCTGTTCTGAGAAAATCGGTTAGCATCGCATAAGCAATTTTTTTTTCAAAGAAAACTGTTGCCGAAGCTGTTTTGTTTAAATTTGTGTGGACTTCGTCCCAGTATCTTTTTTAGTGGCTTCATATCACTGTTAAAAGGGCCATTACGGGCTTTTTCATAGTACCGAAGTAGATCTTGATTTCAATGCAAAGTCCAAATAAAGGGAGTTGAGAACTTAACCTGTCTTTAAGGGCTTAGAGGTGTGGTACATCTGACGCCTGTATCGCGGTTAGTATTGTTTTTAACATCAAGCATGATCATGCAGGTGGAATCCCACGTGGTGAAAGCTATATTTTGTGATCCGCTTTAAGTCACTCTATGTTGGTAAGTAAAAAATGGTTCTCTTACTTGAAACAAAAACACCAATTTATCGTCGATGTGGGGGTGATAAAAATTTTTAAATAAGGTAATAATAAACATAACAAAATAATAATAATAATAATAACAATAATAATAATAATAATAATAATAATAATAATAATAATAATAATAATAATAAGACACTTTGCAACAAGTATGGACTTGACAGAGCATAAACCTGAAGGCATCATCGAAAATGATAACGCAAAGATCCTATGGGATTTTATGATTCAGTGCGACCATGAGATAGAGAATAGGAAACCAGGCATAGTCTTAATTGAGAAAGAAAAGAAACTATGCCGGATCATAGATATAGCATGCCCAACTGACAACAAGGTATGCGATAAGGAAGAAAGAAAAGTCGAGAGAAGTTAAGCAGTTGTGGTCGATGAAAAAGGTAGCAGTAGTACCAATAATTGTCGGAGCCCTGGGAACAGTGAGTAAAAACCTCGAGAAGTATGTGGAACAGATAGGGGCTGCAATAAGGGTGGAGCACTTACAGAAAACAGCACTGCTTGGAACCGCTGGAATACTCTGGAAAGAGCTCGAAAAATAAGAGGTGTTACCTTAGTTCACTGGTAGTGAACAGTTGACACTGTTATACATCTCCAGCGTTAGAAGCTGTGCAAAGGTAATAATAATAATAATAATAATGATAATGATAATAATAATAATAATAATAATAATAATAATAATAATAATAATAATAATAACATCCTTAAACAAACCTTATTCAGGGACCTTTTGAGCAGGATGGGCTACTCGACCTGAAGAAAATTCTAACTGGGCCCCACCTGCAAGGTCATGCACTGTTTATCTTGATATGAGATCACCATGTCACACACATATGGTTGTGATGCATGTGCCTGGTGTACCCTTATCAGACGGGTAGTCATGATGGGTATAATGGGCTTCGTATATTTCATCCCAGTGTCACTTTGATGACATGCACTGCTCTCTCACTCAATAATAATAAGAAGAATAAACTGAATAATAATAAATTGAATCTCGGCAGAATTTGAACTCCGAACGTAAAGAAATATAGATTGGATAATCTTCTCTAAAGGACGCTATAATTGAAATTCAGTCGTGATGGTCATGGGTTGTGTGTTTTGGATCTGGTTCTGCAGGAACTCTCTCAAATCGAACCTTCCTCCCTTTGCTCTTCACAGTTTACATTGTTTACTTTATCTAGGTTACATTGAGGCAAAAGAGGAGTGGTCACGGTTAGAAATCCTGGGTAATATACACCCTGTGGGATGATGGGTGACTTGGCGACAAAGAACAACAAAAATCAAACAAAACAATCAAAAAATCTACGTGAATAAAAACATTAAATTAATTAAAAAAAATTTCTGAGTGTTTTTTTAAATATTTAAATATTTAATATTTAAAAAATTCATTCGGTTTTTGACTGTTTTTCCAGGACATCTCCAAAAATGATTTCACTATTATCAAAAAATATTTTCAAGTGCGTGTGTGTATATGTGTGTGCATGCACGTATACATATACGAGTGCGCATGTATAGGTGTGTATGTGTGTGTGCATGCATGTGTGTGTGTATTTGTGTGCGTGTATACATACATTTAGGAGTGGGCGTGCATACGTGTGTGTGTGTGTGTGTGTGTGTGTGTGTGTGTGTGTGTGTGTGTGTGTGTGTTTGTTTTAATTTTACTTTGTTTTGCAGAAAAGCTGCTAAGAACGGTAGGCGTTCCTGGCATTCCTCTCAAGTCATTTCCGGTGTTGGCAAAGAGTATAACTGCAAATTTGTAGGTGAACCAACCACAAACAGAGAACGTGAAAACAATGTAACAAATGACTAGACTCACTGAAAATGCATCTATGTCTATCTATCTATCTATCTGTCTATCTATCTATCTATCTATCTATCTATCTATCTATCTATCTATCTACCTATCTATCTATCTCTATGGACGGACGGTAGACGTGTCGGGTCCGTAAGTTTTGCCTTTTTCATGTTTTAAAAAGTTTGTTTGTAAAGTTTATTTTATATACAAAGTTGTATAACAATTTGTAGACTCTCTGGTGCAAGTTTTTTGCGACGGAAATCTGCCCTGTGTGGCACATTTCCAGGATACAAAACCAATTTCGGCTTTCTAGCCATTTTTTTTGAGACGATGGCGTCTTGTAGCCATGAAAATCTTTGTGACACGAACGCTGCATTTTGCAGTGTTTCGTTCGAAAAAGAATTTCCTAATCTTCCTTCCTCACAGTTAAACGAGAGAATGGAGAAAAAGAAAAAGGAATTTACACACACAAATTCAAGTGTTAACTCCGCCACCACCACCACCACCACCACCACCACCACCACCAACAACAACAACAACAACAAAAACAAAACTGTAACCAAGGTTACAAAACAGGACATAGACAATGTCTCCAAAGAATCTGACGTCAGCACCAATTCTGGTGACGTCATCATTACCACCACCACCAACAACAACGACAATAACAACAACAGCAGCAGCAGCAGCAGCAATAGTTCAACTCAACCGTTGCTCTCTTCACCAGCAGGAAGCGAAAGAGAGGCAGGAAAAAGCCACAACACCACTGACACAAATACCACATCTGCTACCAATACCAGTGCCAGCACCAGCAACAACAATAACAACAATAACAAAAACAAAAACTTTGCTGTAGCTTTGAAGCAAAGTGAAACTGTTGTCTTACACAACAAAAGGAATAATAGAAATGAGAAAATTAATCACCAAAGAAAGCGGTGAAGTACACTTAAACATACCACAACACATATTAGAGGAAACAAGTAGAAAAACAATAATATATAAAATAATAAACACTAAAAATAGAAGGCCGGAACAGGCCAGTATAGACAAAATTCAAAAATGTTTGCAATCTATTTGGGATAAAAAAACATATATTACTTGGTATAGATTTGCACAGGTACAGGTGATTTTTCGAAATGAAGAGTTGGCGAAGACGTATTCAACGCTAACTCTTCACATACCTGAAATAACAATGTTACCCAGTTACCTTGGCCAAAAGGTAACAAAGGTAACAATAAAGCACGCACCTCCAACAATCGACACACTATGGTTGATATCGGCCATATGTGTTGATATGGACAACATTAACATACTGAAAATAAACGTTGGAGAGAGCAATTGGACCGGAAAAAGCATACAAATCTTGTTCCACACAAACGAAGAAATCAAAAAAATCCCACCATACATCCGTTTGGCAACAAACCAAAAGTTGCATATAGTAGTAGAGGGCAGGCGGCCTCGCTGTTACTTATGCGACAGCGAGGCACACCTTAAAAAGGAGTGTCCGACTGCCCGAAAAACACAACAACAACAACAAGAACTAACTAAACACATAAAAAAGCCTTGCTGCCCACACCGCCATCCACACAAAAAAAAACAATAAAAGCAACATCAACAACATCAACGAAAGAAAATACAACAAAAACTACAAAATTAACAAACAAAGAAGACGAAAAAAGAAAAGACAATACAAAAACTGATACCCCTTCCCCCACATCACTTACACCACAACCAAAAATTCAACAACCAACAACAACAAAAACAACAATACAACCACTTACACAAGCAAACACAGAAGCATACAACATGCCCCTACCTCCTTCCGATTCCTCAGAGTTTTCATCTGAAGACGAGTCAAGTAAGGAGGAATGGAAAATAGCCCAAAAAGGAAGGAGGAAGAGGAGCAAAAAAAGAAAAACGAACAACAACAAAGCAGGGAGATTCACATTAAAATTTATCATGTAACACCAGCATTACACCACAAAATAAAATCCCTCTACCCCAACTCGGTAGGGGGATTCCAGAAATATTTGTGCAAGAAATTGTACAATAGCCTCCTTCGTGAAAAATCCAAGGAGGAAACAAAACTTTCTAACGGTAAGTAACTTTTTGTTCTTTTGTTTTGTGCTTTAAAGCACACGTATAAATAGAATCATGGTGAAGATTGGCTGTGTGAATGTGCGTGACTTGGGGTCACCTTGGAAACAAGGGTACCTCTTAAATGACATCAAGTCACACAATTTGGATATCATAGCCATTAGTGAGACCAGACTCCATGAACCGCGGGCCCTAAAGTCCATGTTTGGCGGACAGTTTAACATTTATTTTTCTCCCTGTCTGCCGAAGATGGGCGGTAGTGGCACGGCGGTTCTTTTTCGCAAGAGTCTGGATCTCCAAGTAAAGACGATATTTACGGACCCGGAGGGTAGACTGGTTGTCCTAGATGTGGACGGCAGTGATGGAGGCGCTTTTCGGTTGCTGGCAGTTTATGTGCCTCCTTTAACAGGTCGGTCAGACTTCTTTCGACGTCTAGAAGTATTCCTGGGAACGTCTCGTCCCTTACATTTAGTGGCGGATTGGAATGCTACCTTGGACACGCATCTAGACTACGTGGGGAGTGACAAAACTAGAAGGGGATGCAAAGGCCTCATAGACCTGCTCAGACGCTTCCAGTTGTCTGACAGGTACCGACTCGACCACCCAAATGTGCCAACGTGGACTTGGAGCAACCGCATTGGGTCGTCGAGATCGTATCTAGATAGGATAGTGTGTAGGACAAGAGATAGAGATAGTTTAGGATGTCCACAGTTCCACATAGTCAGCTACACGGATCACAAACTTGTGACGTGTACGCTAGACTTAGATAAGGCACATAGGCAGGGTCCCGGTTACTGGAAACTAAACGCGTCTTTCCCGTCGAGACAGGTTTTCAGAGACCGGATTAGCACGTTAGTAAAGAGGGCTTTGACGGGAGCCATCGTCAACAACAAATGGTGGTTTGCCCTCAAGAGAGCAGTGAGGGCGGAAGCAATAAGGTATAGCAGGGCACTAGCTGTAGAGAGGAACAGAGTAGAGGGGGAGCTAGTGATAAAGTTAGAAGAGGCATTGCGAAGTGGCATCGCATCCGACGTTTTAGCGGCGAGGTTGGCCCTCGACCAACACTTCAATGCTAAACACGAAGGGTGTGCTGTCAGGGCAAGGATGCGTGCTCTGAGGAATGAAGGTGTTGGAGCCGCACGAGAGGCCCGGGTGGCGGAGGCGCAGCGGGGTAACAGAGCCACCATCCGGTCTCTGGTAGACGAACAGGGGCGCGAATTGCTCGAGCCGAGCAAGATGTGCGAGGCGTTTCAGCGGCATTTTGCCCGACTGTTCGGGAGGAGTGGCGAGCGAGAAGGCAGGGTGGACTTTAGTGCCTACCTGCACAGCTTGCCACGACTCTCGGCAAGAGAGGCGGAGTGCTGCGAAGGGGTCATCACGGCGGAGGAGGTGAGGGACGCGATGGCGGGTTGCTCGACGGACAAATCTCCGGGTTTGGATGGTCTGCCCTACGAGCTTTACAACTGTATGCCAGACTTGTTTGGAGACGTCTTGGCGGCCGTGTACTGCAACTGGCAGCAGAACGGGAGCATTCCCGGTTTTGTTAGCCGAGGAGCGGTAACGCTGCTGAAGAAAGATCCAAACAAGGGGGACGCCATAGATAACTTTAGGCCCATCACTCTGCTCAATGCAGACATGAAAATTTTGGCCAAGGTGTTAGCCAAGCGGTTGGCGCTTGTCATCGAGAAACTGGTCGGGACGGAGCAGACGTGCGCTGTGCCGGGCCGGAGCATCCATGACAACCTCCATCTGATGCGCTACATCATAGAGAGGGTAGTTAAGGAACCTGGCATGGGTGGGGCCCTGATCAATTTGGATCAATCCAAAGCTTTCGATAGGGTAGACCATCGATACTTGGAGGCCGTCCTCGAAGCGGCCGGCTTCGGTCCCGTTTCCCGCGGCTGGATGGCTGCCTTCTACACAGGCATCCGTTCGGTTGTTCGCGTCAATGGACGTCTATCGGGACCCTTCGACATTGCACGTTCGGTTCGTCAGGGATGCGCCCTGTCGCCGCTCCTGTACGTATTGACTCTCGAGCCACTACTGCGGAAGCTGGCGACGCTGAGGAGCATCCCGCGAGAACTGGGGTGCGGGACGAGCGTGTCGGCATACGCGGACGACGTCACCGTCATAGCGTCTAGCCACGAGCACATCGAGATTGTCGGCGAGACGCTGAAAGACTACGAAGCGGTGACGGGAGCGAAAATCAACCGGGATAAGTCGGTGGGTTTGCTGCTCGGCACCTGGAGAAGCAAGCCCATACCGTCCGGCAGCGCCTCAGTAGTGGGACGCTGGACGTACGGTCCGGTCAAGTTGCTCGGTGTCTGGTTCGGTCCGGACCTGCAAACGGAGAAGAACTGGGACGAGATAACGAGTAGGGTAGCCACTCTCTGCCGGCAATGGTCCGAGAGGAAGCTGTCCCTAAAAGGTCGGGCGGAGGTGGCGAACGCGTACATCGCGTCCGTCATCGAATACCGCCTGACCGTCGTGCCTTGTCCCGATCGCGCCATCACCGAAATGGAGCGCATCCTCTTCCGCTTTTTGTGGAAAGGAAGCGTTCCGATGGTGAGGCGATCCGTTTGTTGCCAACACCCGCTGAAAGGAGGTTGATGATGCGCAGACATGCGCTGAGACTGCGACATCTCCGGCTCTATGTAGACGACGGTGAGCAGGAGTGGTCACCGTTTGTGCGACGCGCTTTCCCGCAGCTCGTCTCCATGACCGAGCTGCAGTCGTGGATCAAAAAGAGGCCGAGGAATGGCGAATGGCACCGTGAGTGTCGTGTTGCTCTGCAACAACTTTGCCGTCCCGGGTCGACCTTGAGCGGCTGTATCACAACGAAGTCATTCTATAGGGGATTAGTGGAGGGCAGGTACGACGACGATCTCGGGGCGAACCTGGGCGTCGACGAGGAATACCTGACCCGCCTGTTCAGGACGACTTTCGGGCCGGGACCTATGGACAACTTCCCTGGCCTGGCAGTGTTACCGAGAGGCGTTACCCGTTCGGGATAAGCTCTATAGACACGGCTTGCGAAATGCGGGGCCGACCTGCCCGAGATGCGGTCAGAGCGATGAAACCGTTCTGCACGCACTCGTGCAGTGTCCAACCATTTCGGAGCTGTGGGCTTATGTCGAACGACTGCTGTCGCGTGTGGGACGAGTCGGTTTATCAACCGAGTCTATCGTCAATATCGTCACGCCTCCTTCCTTTAAACGGGATGGAAGAGCTGTATTTATCGTACTTGTGGCTATGGCCAAAGAATGCATCTGGTGGACGCGTCTGAAAGGATTAGAGACAAATACTTTCCTCTCTGGTCAATCTCTCATCAACTTTTTCAAGTATCACTTGAAAAGGAAGGTGAGAGTAGAGAGGCAAGTGTTGTCTAGCAAATGTTTCGAAAAAAGATGGATACATGTAGCAAGAATGGCACGTATATATGACGAAGCCACCTTGACCATGATTCTATAAAACGTTTTAAAATTTTGTAAACAGAGAGTTACTTACGTTTCTTGCTTAAATAAAATAAATTTTATTTAACAAACTGTGACACTAAAGACCGAGGTTACCGTG
>NC_142928.1:197715616-197718116 GCF_046866305.1 Octopus bimaculoides
TATCTATCTATCTATCTATCTATCTATCTATCTATCTATCTATCCATCCATCCATTCATCCATCCATCCAGTCCATCCATCCATCCATCCATCCGTCCATCCACCTATATCTCTCTCTCTCTCTATCTATCTATTTATCTGTATCTATGTCTGTGTGCGACTATGATTGAATATTGATATTTACACGTGTTAAAATGCTTAACTGTGAGCTTCGCAGCTTTGATAAATCATCGGCGCTAGGATCGTCATCGATAATCGATGACCACATTCCATATGATCTATTGTAAGTCTTAGAGTCTAAAGTGGAATCGATCTTCTCCATTTGTTTCTTCTCTCAGTTGCTTCGTTCAAGCTGTGAGTCGCCACGGCCAATATCTCCACGCAGCTCGGTTTCTTTAGCAATATCTATCAGCATCTTAGAGAAGTTTTTCCTTGATTTTTGGTGGCACCAGAAAACCGATAATATACACACGTAACACACATATATATATACAGACACACGAAACACCACAAATACGCACACAATGGCACTCCGTCAGTTGCGACGACCGGCATTCCATTTGATCCGATCAACGGAACAGCCTGCTCGGGAAATTAATATGCAAGTGGCTGAGAACTCCACAGACACACATACCATAGCGTGATTCACAGTGAGATTCAGTGTGACACAGAATGTGACAATACTGGTCTCTTTGAATTACAGGTTCTACTCAGTTTTTGCCGGCCGAGTGGACTGGGGCAATGGGAAATAAAATGTCTGTTGGGTATCGAACTCATGATCTTACGATCGTAAATCGAGTACCCTAATCACTAACCCATGCGGTTTCACACACACACACACACACACACACACACACACACACACACACACACACACACACACACACACACACACACACACACACGCACGCACACAAACAGAGGCATACATGCATCTGCACGCATATACATATATATGCATATTTACACAGATACACTCTCCCATAAACACATACGCATACATATATACTGCGGTTTTGTGGCTTTCGGTAGTATATCCACGTTACGTTAGATACACATAGTGCTATTTTGAACCAATACTGCAGTTTGATGACTTTCTGTAGTATACGAACGTTAAGTAAGATACACAGAATGATAATCAGACGCATTCTTTTCTGTCTTTTGCCCAAGCTTGCTTCTCCTCGTTCGCCACCTCACATCGTTTAGGCTTAACAACCCTTCCTGTTTGATTTCAGTTGTCAAGCGATGTTGGACACACACACACACACACACACACACACACACACACACACACACACACACACACACATATATATATATATATATATATATACATATATACGACGGGCTTCTTTCAGTTTCCGTCTACCAAATCCACTCACAAGGCTTTGGTCGGCCCGAGGCTATAGTAGAAGACACTTGCCCAAGGTGCCACGCAGTGGGACTGAACCCGGAGCCATGTGGTTGGGAAGCAAAAGAAATTGTGCGATATGAAGATCGATAAAAGATGTATCAGACTGAAAAGTAGTAGTGAGGTTGAAATGATTGATTAAAGAAATACTTGAAGGTGTTGCTCCATCATGGTCATGTTTCTGTGGCTGAAATCCGTTAACAGCGCACACAGCTGCAGAGCAACATTCCTAATAACACACCACAACAATAACAAGAACAACGAAACATACGCACACTCATATACACACACACATATACGCATTAATAACACACAGATCCACACTCGCACATGGACATACGCACGTACATGATTTGTACGGTGTTTCCTAATTATTTCAGTTAAACACTGTAAAATATTTGAAATTCTAGGCATTTTGCCGGAGGAACCAAAATGTGGCTGATTTGATGATGAAATTAGCAAGAGGACAAACCAAATTATTCCCACTGTAAATAAGAAGAGAGCTGACTATTTGGATCTCCTGAAGGATAGGACGATGGTTGATGACCCTCATCAGCAGGATATTGAAATATAAGAGATCATTATCCAGAGGATGATGGACTCTTCACAGCTAGGATAAGTCTGAAGACACCTAAAGGGAAATTTGTGAGAATCTAGTTTGCAGAGGGTGACCGGAATGTGCTGTGAGTCCTTCTTTCCATGGGACCTCATCTCGTGCTGGAGGCGTAAGGGCCCCATCGCAACATCACAAGGAGTGTCTCGAGTAAATTAGACTTGGTGAAGCCAATACTTTGCTGGATCTCACCAAAGCTGATTTCTTCCGCAGGGAAAGTGAGAAAGAGAGAGAGAGAGAGAGAGAGAGAGAGGGGTGGTGGTGGTGGTGGTGGTGGTGGTAGAGTGACAGGAAGTAGTAGTAGAATAAGAAGGATGAAGAGGAACGAAGGAGGAGATGAGGAGGAAAAGAAAAAAAAAAGAAAAAGATTTTACCTTGAATACATTACTGATATCAGGGCACACTTTTCTTCCCAATATCTTTAATGGTGATAAAGGCCTTCGTTGTACTTTACCGGCCCTGGAAGAATGAAAAGC
>NC_142928.1:197723116-197735616 GCF_046866305.1 Octopus bimaculoides
TTTTCTCACTCTCCTTCAACCCTATATTTTTATATCTTCTCCTATCATTTGTCCCCCCCCCCTTATTCACCATTATTCATCCCTCTCACCCTCTAGCATTCTTTCCCTCTCTCTCTCTCATTCTTTTCTTTCTTTCTATCATTTTATCGTTTTCAAAAATAATGGGTGTAGATGTATATATGTATGTGTTTATCTGAGTACATGTGTGTGAGTGGATGTGTGTATATATTATATATATACACACTTGGAAATGGATGCGTGGCGTTCAATCAAATAATGATATAAATAATATATATATATATATATATACATATATATATATATATATATATATATATATATATATATATATATATATATATATATATGTATATATATATATATATCTATCTATCTATCTATCTATATATATATATATATATATATATATATATATATATATGCATATCTATATATATGTATGCATGTATGTATGTGTGTGTGTATAATCATTTTGTTTTTTAGCCCCTTCGTCCTCCCGATCTGCCTAATCATCTGAACCTTTTTCTACCTTTATCACACAATCTATTCTACTTAACTGCTGGTCTCCCATTAATGCTGCCGGCCTGAAAGTCTCTCTGTCCGTTTCTCGCTTTCCTTCTAATCTCTCTCATTCTCTCCCTCTCATCTGTTTTCTCGTTACCCTCTTTGGATGTCTCTGTTCTCTCTCTCTCTCACTCTTCTTCAGGATCAATCTATCTATCTATCTATCTATCTATCTATCTATCTATCTATCTATCTATCTATCTTTCTAAATATCTATCTATCTATCTATCTATCTATCTATCTATCTATCTATCTATCTATCTATCTATCTATCTATCTATCTATCTAAATGCAGAAGCGGTTAGGTATAGCAAAGCACTAGCCATAGAGAGAAACAGAGTAGAGGGTGAACTAGTTAAGAAGCTAGAAGAGGCAATTAGAAGTGGCATCGCATCCGACGTTTTGGCGGCGAGGTTGGCCCTAGACCAACACTTCAACGCCAAACACGAAGGGTGCGTTGTCAGGGCTAGGATGCGTGCTCTAAGAAACGAAGGTGTTGGAGCCGCGCGAGAGGCCCGGGTGGCGGAGGTGCAACAGGGCAACAAAGCCACCATTCGGTCTCTGGTGGACGAACAGGGGCGCGAACTGCTCGAGCCAAGCAAAATGTATGAGGCCTTTCAGCGGCACTTTGCTCGACTGTTTGGGACGAGTGGCGAGCGAGAACGCAGGGTGGACTTCAGTGCCCACCTGCACAGCCTGCCACGACTCTCGGCAAGAAAGGCGGAGTGCTGCGAAGGTGCCATCACGGCGGGATGGCGGGATGCTCGAGGGACAAATCTCCGGGTTTGGATGGTCTGCCCTACGAGCTTTACAACTGTATACCAGACTTGTTTGGAGACGTCTTGGTGGCGGTGTACTGCAACTGGCAGCAGAACGGGAGCATTCCCGGTTTTATGAGTCGAGGAGCCGTAACGCTGCTGAAGAAAGATCCAAACAAAGGGGACGTCATAGATAACTTTAGGCCCATCACTCTGCTCAATGCAGACTTGAAAATTTTGGCCAAGGTGTTAGCCAAGCGGTTGGCGCTTGTCATCGAGAAACTGATCGGCAAGGCGCAAACGTGCGCCGTGCCGGGCAGGAGCATCTATGACAACCTCCATCTGATGCACTACATCATAGAGCGGGTAGTTAAGGAACCTGGCATGGGTGGGGCCCTGATCAATTTAGATCAATCGAAAGCTTTCGATAGGGTAGACCATCGATACTTGGAGGCTGTCCTCATAGCGGCCGGCTTCGGTCACATTTTCCGCGGCTGGATGGCTGCCTTGTACAGAGGCATCCGTTCGGTAGTTCGCGTCAATGGGCATCTATCAAGACCCTTCGACATTGCACTTCGGTCCGTCAGGGATGCCCCCTCTCGTCGCTTCTGTACGTGTTGACTCTCGAGCCACTACTGCGGAAGCTGGCGACGCTGAGGGGCATCCCGCGAGAGTTGGGATGCGGGACGAGCGTGTCGGTATACGCGGACGACGTCACCGTCATAGTGTCTAGCCAAAAGCACATCGAGCTTGTCGGCGAGACACTGAGAGACTACGAAGCAGTAACGGGAGCGAAAATCAACCGGGATAAGTCAGTGGGCTTGCGGCTCGGCACCTGGAGAAGCAAGCCCATGCCGTCAAGTAGCGCCTCCGTCGTGGGACGTTGGACTGACGGTCCGGTTGAGTTGCTCGGGGTCTGGTTTGGTCCAGACCTCCAAACGGAGAAGAACTGGGACGAGATAACGAGAAGGGTGGCCACTCTAGCCCGGCAATGGGCCGAGAGGAAGCTTTCCCTGAAAGGTCGGGCGGAGGTGGCGAACACGTACATCGCGTCCGTCATCTACTACCACCTGACCGTCGTTCCTTGTCCCGACCCTACCATCACCAAACTGGAGCGCATCCTCTTCCGCTTCTTGTGGAAAGGAAGCGTTCCGATGGTTAGGCGATCCGTTTGCTGCCAACACCCGTTAAAAGGAGGACTGGGCATGCCGTGGTTGATGATGCGCAGACACGCGCTGAGACTGCGACATCTCCGGCTCTACGTAGACAGCGGTGAACAGGTGTGGTCACCGTTTGTGCGGCGCGCTTTCCCGCAGCTCGTCTCCATGACCGAACTGCAGTCGTGGATCAAGAAGAGGCCGAGGAAGGGCGTATGGCACCGCGAGTGTCGCGCTGCTCTTCGGCAATTCCAACAACCCGGGTCAACCTTGAGCGACTGCATCACAACTAACGCATTCTATAGTGGATTAGTGGAGGGAAGGTACGACGACGATCTCGGGGCGAACCTGGGCGTCGACGAGGAATACCTGACCCGCCTGTTTAAGACGACCTTCGGGCCGGGACCTATGGACAACTTCCAGAGATCCCTGGCCTGGCAGTGCTATCGAGAAGCACTACCCGTTCGGGATAAGCTCTACAGGCATGGCTCGAGAAACACGGGGCCGACCTGTCGGAGATGCCGGCAGAGCGACGAAACCGTTCTGCACGCACTCGTACAGTGTCCCACCATTTCCGAGCTGTGGGCTTACGTCGAACAACTGCTATCGCGTGTGGCACGAGTCGGTCTATCAGCCAAGTCTATCGTGAATATTGTCGCGCCTCCTTCCTTTAAACGGGAAGGAAGAGCTATTTTCATCGTACTTGTGGCTATGGCGAAAGAATGTGTATGGTGGACGCGTCTGAAAGGTCTAGAGACAAAGACTTTCCTCTCTGGGCAATCTCTCATCAACTTCTTCAAGTATCACCTGAAGAGGAAGGTGAGAGTAGAAAGTGAAGTCTTGTCATATGAATGCTTCAAAAAAAGATGGGTGAATGTAGCAAGGATGGCACGTGTGAACGACGGAGCCATCTTGAGCATAACCCTATGAACAAGAAAAAAAAAAAAAAAAGGCAAAAGAGAGTCACTTACTGTTATAGTTTCTTCAATGAGAATATTGACCAAGGTTACCGTGGTCTTTTCCGTAGGCTTTTCCTTCCACGGCTAAACCTAAACTGTCCTCCCCTCTTTTTACACGAGAACATTACTGTGTGATACACGATCCCTATTGATCGGCCTTTCCTTTTTTATTTTTTTTCCGATCCCTTTTGATCGAACTCCCCCTTTTTCCCTTCCTACGATCCCTTTTGATCGACACCACCCCCTTTTTTTCCTTCCTTCCTTCCCTCTCCCAAAAAGAAAAGCTCTACATTGTATTTGTCCCATCTTCGTTGAGCCCTGTGTGGCTAATAAAAGAAATGTATCTATCTATCTATCT
This sequence comes from Octopus bimaculoides, assembly GCF_046866305.1. NCBI lineage: Eukaryota > Metazoa > Mollusca > Cephalopoda > Octopoda > Octopodidae > Octopus > Octopus bimaculoides. The sequence continues at coordinate 197,726,934 of NC_142928.1, forward strand.
ATCTATCTATCTATCTATCTATCTATCTCTCTATCTCTCTATCTCTCTATCTCTCTCTCTGTCTGTATGTCCGTCTGTATCTCTCTCTCCCTCTTTATCTATCCATCGATATCCGCCACACTAGTCCTTCTTCATCATCATCATCATCATCATTATTATTATTATTATTATTATTATTATTATTATTATTATTATTATTATTGCCTTTCATCCTTTCGGGGTCGATAAATTAAGAATCAGTTGAGTACTGGAAGTCATGTAATCAACTTAATCCATTCCTCCAAATTTGAAGCCTTGTGCTTCCAGTGGAAAGGATTATTATTATTATTATTATTATTATTATTATTATTGTTATTATTATTGACAGGCTCATGAGTGGCTGTGTGGTAAGAATCTTGCTTCCCAACTACATGGTCCCAGGTTCAGTACTACTGCGTAGCACCTTGGGTAAGTGTCTTCTACTATTGCCACAGACCCACAAAAGCCTTGTGAGTGGATTTGGCAGATGGAAACTGAAAGAAGCCCCTCGTACATATATATATATATATGGACATATATATATATGCATGTATGCATGTTAATATGTATGTCTGCGTTTGTTTCCCCACCATCGCTTGACAACCGATGTTGGTGTTTTTACGTCCCCGTAACTTAGCAGTTCGGTAAAAGTAACCGATAGAATAAGTACTAGGTTTACAAAAGATAAGTTCTGGGGTCGATTTGTTCTACTAAAGGTGGTGCTCCAGTATGGCCGCATTGAAATGACAGAAACAAGTAAAAGAATAAAAGAACATACCCTAACCCTGCCAAAAGGCCACTTATTTTGCCTGTCTAGAACTTATTTCCGCTTTTTAGCCCCGGGTATATAAAATGCAATGTCGAACAAGATAGGGATTGGGTTCAGAGCGTAGGGAGAGCTCTAACAACTCAAGGCAATTTTTCAGATGCTGTGAAAAATTCGCCAATCAAATGCCGGTATATTTGTTTGAAAGGGAATAAGTCGTCTGCAGTGACCCTATCATTCAACTGGTACTTATTTCATTGACCTCGAGATGATGAAAGGCAAAGCCGACCTCAGCGGAATCTGAACTTAGAACGTCAAGACGAAATACCGCTGAGCATTTTGTCAGCACGCTCCCTACCCTGTATTAATTATATTTGAAAATATTGATCTCTAATATTGGGATAAGGTCAAAGAAATGTTTCAACAGAGAGGCGTTATATCGATTAACAAATTGACTTCCAGTATTTGACAAATATTTCACACCGGAGGTTATGTCATATGACCCTTTATTGAACTCCAGATCGAATGGTATTGGTTTGTTAGCTAAATCCGTTCGCTTTTTAAGTGTTTTTCTCTACTTGGCAGTCCATCCTCTTCGGGTCTAAAAAGAGGTAAAATTTATTCAAATTTCAAAAGCGAAAAACATAAGTTTATAGAAGCTGAATAGAGCTACACAAAGCCACGCAACACGACGATAAACAATTCTTCTTGTTAATTGGTACAACAAACTTATAAATAGCTGTAAAACAAACAGACCTTTGATTGTATCGTCCACAATAAAGCAATGGCGAATACCTCTTCATCTCAGCCATCATTCTCAATAATTCCAGCACCATGTACACACATATCTATGGTTAATGTACAAACAAATATATATATTTACTTTAGAAATGAATGCATTTACTAAGCAAATAAATATATTTATTCTATATAAACAAACAATATTGAATATGTTAATATGATTTACACGAAAACCACAAACGGAACTTCATAACCGAAGAACAAATATTTGACTGAAATATAAAAAAAACAAAAAAACAAAAAACAAAATGAAGGACTGGACAAATAGTGTTGTTGATATTATCAACTCCAAAGGGGGCGAGCTGGCAGAAACGTTAGCACGCCGGGCGAAATGCTTAGCGGTATTTCGTCTGTCTTTATGCTCTGAGTTCAAATTCCACCGAGGTCGACTTTGCCTTTCATCCGTTCGGGGTCGACAAATTAAGTACCAGTTGCGTACTGAAGTCGATCTAATAGACTGGCCCCTTTTCCCCAAAATTTCGGGCCTTGTGCCTAGAATAGAAAAGGATATTATCAACTCCATTCAGAATGTCTGCTGATTTCTGCCTATGCCTTGCTGTATCTCGGGAAGGTCATTACGCCAATATAAACACACGCACAGCGTCAATTTCGCATACACATATACATACACACATACATATATGTGTGTGTGTATGTATATATGGATGTATATGAATGAATGTGTGCATTTGTATATGTGTGTAATTTAAAACATTCTATAAAGGATGTTTAATTTGAAATTATTGGCTATTTGAAAAAATCTTAGAAAAAGCATTTGCGTGTGTGTTTGTGTGTGACCTAGAATCCCTCTCATGCCCGTTGTATATATATATATATATATATTTATATATATATATGTGTGTGTGTGTGTGTATGTGGTTGTGTGTGCGTGTGTTTTCTTCTACCCAATGCTTGACAACCGCTGTTGTCGCGTCTAAGTCCCTGTAGCTTAGCAGCTCGGCAAACGGTGACCAATAGAATAAGTAGCAGGCTTAGCAAAGAATAAGTACTGGTGGGTGGGTTCGATTCGTTCGACTAAGATTGTTCGAGGCGGTGCCCCAGCATGGTCGCAGTCTGAAACGAGTAAAAATGAAACGAGAAAACCAATAATACCCCCTCCCTCCATCTCTCTCTCTACCCATCTCCTCTCCATATATTCCACTCCACCCACTCAGTCACTCGGGTCGCCCTCCCCCCCGCTCAACTTCACCCTCACCCCCCACCCCGCTCAACTTCACCCTCAACCCCACCCCACCCCGCACTTGTCCAAGAGTATCTCTTCTTTCTAACATGTTTTTGACAAGAGGAGTATTTATGGAGGGGCGGCGGTGGTTGTGGTGGTGGTGGTGGTGGTGAAGGTGGCGGTGGTGGTGGTGGTGATTGTGGTGGTGGCGGTGGTGGTGGTGGTGGTGGTTGTGGTGGTGGAGGTGGTGGTGGTGGAGGCGGCGGCGGTGGCGTGTGTGGTGGTGGTGGTTGTGGTGGTGGTGGTGGTGGTGGTGGTGGCGGTGGTGGTTGTGGTAGGTGGCGGTGGCGGTGGTGGTGGTGGTGGTTGTGGTGGTGGTGGTGGTGGTGGTGGTGGCGGTGGTGGTGGTGGTGGTGGCAGTGGTGGCGGCGGTGGCGGTGGTGATGGTGGTGGTGGTGGCGGCGGCGGTGGCGGGTGTGGTGGTGGCGGTGGTGGTGGTGGTGGTGGTGGTGGTGGTGGTGGTGGTGGTGGTGGTTGTGGTGGTGGTGGTGGTGGTGAAGGTGGCGGTGGTGGTGGTGGTGATTGTGGTGGTGGCGGTGGTGGTGGTGGTGGTGGTTGTGGTGATTGTGGTGATGGTGGTGGTGGCAGTGGTGGTGGTGGCAGTGGTGGTGGTGGTGGTGGTGGCGGCGGCGGCGGTGGTGATGGTGGTGGTGGTGGCGGCGGCGGTGGCGGGTGTGGTGGTGGCGGTGGTGGTGGTGGTGAGAGAATAGCTATTACAAGAAACTAAACGGTGATTAAAATATGTGATAGCAACGGAAGCGAGATTTACAGCGCTTCGTCTAATAAATATGCATAACACATTTTTGGAGACAAGCGTTACTGTTGCTGCTGCTGCAGCTGATGATGATGATGATGATGATAACGATGATGATAATGCAGTTGTGGTGCTGTCGATGCTGTTGGTGCTGCTGCTGTTACAAACGCTACCGTTATTATTGGTAGTTTTATTCTTGTTGTTAATGTTGCGGACGCTGTCGTTAATGATCATGGTGCTTATAATAATGTTGGTCCTGTTGTTACAAATGTCTTTTGCTGCTGCTGCTGCAATTGTTATAACGGTTACTGTTGCTCTTCTTAGTGTACATATTGCTGCTGTGGTTGTTAATTGTTAATGTTGCTGCTGTTTGCAGTTTCATGTGTGTATATGTGCGTGTGTGTGTTATTTCTTTACTACCCACAAGGGGCTACACACGTAGGGGACAAGCAAAGACAGACAAACAAACGGATTAAGTCGATTATATCGACCCCAGTGCGTAACTGGTACTTATTTAATCGACCCCGAAAGAATGAAAGGCAAAGTCGACCTCGGCGGAATTTGAACTCAGAACGTAGCGGCAGACGAAATACCGCCAAGCATTTCGCTCGGCGTGCTAACGTTTCTGCCAGCTCGTGTGTGTGTGTGTGTGTGTGTGTGTCTGTGTGTGTGTGTGTCTGTGTGTGTGTGTGTCTGTGTGTGTGTGTGTGTGTGTGTGTGTGTGTGTGTGTGTGTGTATGCCCGAAATGGTCGCGATATCTGGAACTTGACTGAGGAAAGAAAGCCACGAATGACCCATCTTTTTTTTGCCTGTCCTTCTGATTGTTGTCTCTCCTGTCTACCTTTGTATCGTCTATCTGTTCGAATGTTTTAATGTCCTCTATTGCGTTTTCGTTCCATACACACATACACACACACACACACACACACACACACACACACACACACACACACACACACACACACACATATGTATAGATAGATAGATAAACTCTTACTAAGAAATGAATGCGTTGCGCTCAATCATAAAATAATATAAATAATATATGTATATATATATATATATATATATATATATATATATATATATATATATATATATATATATATATATATATATATATATATATATATATATATATATATATATATATATATATACATGCACATATACATGCATATATATACATACCTATATATGTATGTATATAAAATATAAATGATATATGTATGCATATATACATACATACATATATATATATATATATATATATATATATATATATATATATATATATATATATATATATACATATATATGTACATACGTACATATATATGTATATACACATGCATATATGGGTACAGGAAGTCAAAAACAAAAAAACGTGAACAAAATGAAAAACAAGAACATGAACAAACAAAAACTTGGAAAACGAACTTGTTTTCGAACAACGAAAGAAGTAAATAAAGAGACGAGACAGGCAGCATAAAGGACAATGCCTTCATCAGTTGTTCTCTGCTTTCTCTACTCCGCGTGTCCTGTACCCATATCTCTATATATAGATATGGGTACAGGACATCACAAAACGTAAACAACATGAAATACGAAGGCAAACTTAAGAATGCGAACAACGAGAGACGCAAATGGAAAACAAGGAAACATAAAAAACAACGCTCCATCAGTTGAGTACATACATACATACATACATACATACACACATGCATACATACGTGAATATATATATATGTGTATACATATATATATATATATATATATATATATATATATATATATATATATATATATATATATATATATATATATATATATATATATATACACATATATATATATATATATGTATATATATATATATATATGTATATATATATATATATGTATATATATATATATATATATATATATATATATATATATATATATATATATATATATATATATATATATACATATATATGAGGTCCGCAAAGGTAGTACTGGGGTCCGTGAACTCAATTCAAGGTTTAATATATATGTATTCTTTTATTCTTTTATTTGTTTCAGTCATTTGTCTGCGGCCATGCTGGAGCACCGCTTTAGTCGAACAAACCAACTTCACGACTTATTCTTTGTAAGCTTAGTAACTTATTCTATCGTTCCCTTTTGCCGAACCGCTAGATTACGAGGACGTGAACACATCAACATCGGTTGTCAAGCGATGGTGGGGATAAACACAGACACACAAACATATACATATATATTTATATAATGGGCATTACTACAGAAAAATACCGAAAAATAACGCCACACACTGGACTTCTCAAAATAACCACATTTAGTACCGAATGCGAGGCCTCTTGATGAAATTCTTGATAAAATTCTTATAAAAGAGTTTTATCCCTTTTTGAATTTATATATTTGTATATACATATATTTATATACAACGGGCTTCTTTTAGTTTCCGTCTAACAAATACACTCACAAGTAGAAAACACTTGCCCAAAGTGCCATGCAGTGGGACTGAACCCAGAACCTGCGCATATATAAGTACATATATATATATATATATATATGTATATATATATATATATAAATCTGTACGACTCTTTTACCCTTTCCTTTAGCCCCTTTCATACTTCTTTCGTTCCTCACACTTTTCTTTTTCTTGCTCTCACCCTCTCTCACATTTCTTGACCTTCCCTTCATTCTCACCTTCTTTCCTCCATTTCTTCACCCTGTCCCTTCTCTATTTTCTTTCTTTTTCGTCCCTCCCTAATTCTTCTATCCCTGTGCCCCTATCTCTCTCCTCTTCTTCCACGTGACCGATGTTCCGCCAAGCCTGACCTTTCTTTCTTGCTTCGACTACCATCCGTACTACATCTATATTCCTTCCCATGACTTTCATTCCTTATGTTCCTGCCGTAAGGCTTTTCTTCCACACACGTCAGCTTACTCTAATTCGTCCTTAGTCGAAAGACACCTGTTGTTCGTATTTGTATTTGTGTACTATTTCTCCGCTTTTTTTCCGTCCTTGTTTTTGTATACTTCCGCTTGCTTTCTTCCAAGGAGTCTAGTACTCTTAGCTTAGATTTCCTTGGGGCCGACTAGATTAGAACAGTCTCAAGATTAACCGCCCGAAACTGCAAAGAAGATCTGCTTCTCGACTGATAGCTGAAAGCTCCGAATGATCCGTCCTTGGTTTTTCCTGTCCTTTTTTGTATCGTCTAACTGCCCGGATGTTTTGTTGTCGCCTGTTACGGTCTTGTTCCATTTTTTGTTTTATTTTACACACACACACACACACATATATATATATATATATAATGTATATATATATAGTGTATATATATATAGTGTATATATATATAGTGTATATATATATATATAGTGTGATATATGAGTGTGTATATTGTCCGTATATTTGTATGTGCATGTGTAATGTGTGTGAAAGAGAGTGAGAAGGGAAGAATGAAAAGGGTAAAGGGAAGTAAGAAGAAAAATGTGAGAGACAGAGAGTGGAAGGTAGAGCAACTGGATGAGAGGGAGAGAGAGGGAGAGGCAAAGAAAGAAGGGGAGTAAAAGAGCCAAGCTGACATAAAGACAGTCAGCTGTGGTGTGTGTTTCAGTTTCAATAGACGTCATCGGCTCGGCTTTGGCTTAACTTGGCGCCAGCCTGACATGAAACTCAGGCAAATATAAAAAGTGTAGGGAACATTAATGACCTGAGGTCACTTTACATAATTTAAACAAAGGGAAATATCTCAGTGTGGACAATGGTATGAATTTGAGCAACAAAGACGAAGACAGTTGTACTGTTACTGAAGCAGAAACACGTGTTAACAGCTGGGTTCTTGTTTCTGGAAAAAAGAAAAAAAAAAAGACTAGAAAAAGAGAAAGACAAAAAGTAACAAATTGGTTTGTATTTTGTTTTCTCATACTGCCACATGTTAAAATCATGAGATTGATTGTTGATATCTTGAGGTTATCTCCCCTTTCTCATTTACTGTCTGTTCCAATTATCGCTACTTTTCTTCTCTTGAAGTGAAAAAGTTCCAATAAATCAAGAATTTATCTCGTATTGTTGTTGTATGGCATTTAGTGTTAAACAATTGGACAATGGCATCAATATGGACAACGAAGAAACGTACAATACATATATGTATATATATATATATTTCATTTTATTTCATTTTATCTAGTTTCAGCTCATGAGCTGTGGCCATGCTGGGGCACCGCCATTTGGTGTTGCTACACAATTTTACTTCAGGAATTTTACTTCAGGAATTGACATTTGGTGCATGAGAGAGTTTGATGCAGCTGCTCTCATCTGCGCCTCCTGCCGTGAAGTTGGTTCATCTGGGACACCTGACAGGAAGAGGTCCAGCCTTGTCTTGAAGACACCTACATCCACCGCATGCAGGTCTCTCAGGTCCTTCGGGAGGATATTGAAGAGCTGTGGACCTTTGAAGCCCAGGCTATTGCAGTATCTTGTCCTACATCTTGATGGCAAATTTGGAGTCCTTGGCACTATGCAATGGCGTCCAGTTCTTTTATTTGTGTAACTTTCGATGCCAAAGTCTGGGACAATTCCTTCGAGGATCTTCCAGATGTATATTATGGCATATCTTTCTCGTCTACGCTCTAAGGAATAGAGTCTTAATCTCTTGAGTCTTTCCCGATAGTTTATATGCTGCATAGAGGCTATCTTCTTCGTGTAGCTTCGTTGGATTGCCTCAAGTTCTGAGATTAATTTGACACTGGTTGGTGACCATAGCTGAGAGCAATAGTCAAAGTGGCTTAGAACAAGTGTCTTCCAGAGCACCATCATGGTTTCCTGATCTCTTGTTCTAAAAGTCCTTAGAATCCATCCGGTCAGTCGCCTGCATTTCATTGACAATTTAGCAACATGAACATGAAAGGATGCATTATTACTCATGTAGATGCCCAAGTCTCGCACTGTCTCTGCCTCTGGGATTGCAGTCCCTCCAGGTCCAGTGTATTTAATGGGTTCTGCATTTATATATATATATATATATATATATATATATATATATATATATATATATATATATATATATATATATATATATATATATA
>NC_142928.1:197738116-197743116 GCF_046866305.1 Octopus bimaculoides
CATGCATACACACACTCACACACATATATGCACACAACATACAGACGCACACATGCACATAAAGTTATACTAATATCTATCTATCTATCTATCTATCTATCTATCTATCTATCTATCTATCTATCTGCCTGTCTATCTATCTATCTATCTATCTATCTATCTATCTATCTATCTATCTATCTACACATATCTGCATACGTGTGTATATAAACGTAATTACACGCGTATACATGCACACACACGCACGCACACACTCACACACACAGACACACCTACATATTTACACACACACACACACATGTAACTATATGTACACATATATATACACAAACCATAAAACATCCCAGAATTCCACTCGGCACCACGTCATACAATGACTATATTATTCAGATAGTTTTCCTTTCATATCAACTCTCTCCCTCCTTTTCGCTTCCCCATTCTCCCCCTTTCTCTCTTTCCCTTACTCTCCTCCCCCTCTCTCTCTATCTTTATATATATATATATATATATATATAAATATATACATATATCTTCTTCAACATACAAGTACCACAACGTACATTATATCAGTTTTATGCCTTTTTCAAAGCCGTAATGCTTTGAAAGGACGCATCTGTGCTCCATAAAGCATGGAGAAGAAGTTTTGAAGAACACAACAGCCTGTGGTGGTGGCGGCGGCGGCGGTGGTGGTGGTGGTGGTGGTGGTGGTGGTAGATGACAATGGCGTTCAAGGGAGGCTAGTGGTGAGGGTGGGGGGGGGGGGAAGGGGTTGATAGGGAGGTGTTGGGTGATTTAAGCAATTTAATTAAAATGTTTGACAGTAATTACCTAATATGAAGGAAAAAAAAAGAAAAAAAAAGAATATATTAAAAAAAACATTAAAACAAACAACACTGACAACAATGTATGATACATTCTTTATACTTACAAACACTTACACATGTCTACTGTATGTATATATGTACATATATAGTATATATATACATACATATATATATATATATATATATACACAATATATTTATATATATATATATAAATATATACACATAATATATTTATATATATATGTATATATGTATACATACATATATAAATGTATATATATATACATATATATGTACATGTATGTATATATATTTATACACATATACACAAATATGTATGAATGTATATATAGACATTTATATGTATATAGCGGGTGTTTGGGTATGTAGTTAATATATATAATTTATAGGCATATAGATATTATGTACACATAGTTATACACACACACACACATATATGTACATATACATATGTGTATAAATATTTATATATATTTATATAGGCATATGTGTATTTAATATATATGATATATATGCAAAATATATATTTAATTTATATTAACATGTACCTCAGTATCTGTGTGTATAATATGTATATGTGTGTGTGTGTATATATATATATATATGAGGGGTTGTATATTTATATGTGTGTGTGTGTGTGTGTGTGTGTGTCTTTCCTTCTACTTTGATTTGAATTTTAGATAAAGATCCTCTCATCTCGGTTTTTTGTTTTTTAAATCGGTTTTGAAAATGTTGTCTTCGCTGCAGATATTCTTTTTATTATGTATTTAGACCTGATATATATCTTTTGTTCATATACGTACGCACATTCGTGTGATATATAGAATCTATGTATATATGTATATATATATACATATAAATTTTATATATATATATATATATATATATATAATATATACATACGTTACATACATACACACATTTATATAAATATACACATTTATGTGTGTAGTCGTGTATTTACATTCGTATATATATATATATACATATATACTATAATATAATATATAATATGTATATATATGTGCATATATATATATATATATATATATATATATATATATATATGTATATATATATATATGTATATATATGTATATATATATATGTATATATAGGTATATATATATGTGTGTGTATACACACACACACACACACACACACACACACACACATATATATATATACGTAGCATATTCATGTACATATAGACAAGTTTATGTCTGTACGTGAACACACATACATGTTTATATATATGTTATAGTTTTATGTAAACACGTACATCTATGTACATATATTATATATATATATATATACATATTTATCTACCTATCTATCTATATATATGTATATTTATAAATGTATGTATATGTTAATATATATTACAATATATTGTAAATATATTGAACAAGATACATTTAAAAATTCCTTGCGGACGTACTTGCATATGCACATGCGCACAAATACGTGTTATAAATTTTTGTATCTGTGATATTTAGTAATTATATGTGTTTGTTTATCTTCACATGCGCATACATACATATGCATAAAGACATTTGCATACACACACGCTCGCGCGGGCGCGCTCGCACGCACACATTCACACACACATTCACACACACATATAAAGACATGTGTATAGGTGTTTATATTATGTTCATATGACGTTTACATTATATGCACACACACACACACACACATGCACGTACACACATTCACTCACACGCATATATACACACAGACACACACATATCTCACATCTAAGTATGAAATCACAAATAATCAATAGCGATTACAATATCGACCAAATCTCAATCGCAAGATGATGGAGTGCACTCTAGCAAAATGTCATGCCTTACAACGTAACTGACCGTAATCGGATCTTCTACAATGTCGCTGACCGCTGTAAAACGTTCTGGATTCGCAGCTGATCACTAATTTTCCTCAGTGTAGCTGACCGCAGTTTGATGGTCTACGGTAACGCTTTCTCACGAAGATAACATGGACGTCGTTCGGATTCGAAGGACCGACCGTTCAGATAATCTCCGCGAGTAATCTGAAGATGTACGCTGGAAAACAAAGCTTTATCCAATCGAAGTTGAATGTAAAGTGTTCATGGAAACTGGGAGGCCACTGTTGTTGTTGCCAGGCCTAACTCATCGTAAAGCAAATACCACCATGACCAATATCCAGACTGCAGTGCAGAAGGCAAGCCAATGGATTTAGTTAAAAAGAGACAATGAGCAATGGCTAGAATATTGAGCGAAATCCAGTGACCAGTTCGTGTAGCAAGTGGGGCCTCATCACAGTGAGGAAGTGGGTACCAGTGCTTAATAATGCAGCCGAGCGGAGATCCCAAAACAGTGAGCGTTCTCTCCTGATAATCTCATAAACCTGCTAGTTTCCGGTACACGGAGCTTTCCACTGACAGCTTTTGTATCTGCAAGTTGTTTTTAAATAATCGTTTCGATATTGTGTGATGTGGCTGACCAAGAATACGCCGTCTACAACGTCACTGCCCTCCATCTACTCGAGAGAATGTGAGGTACTGAAGTAATTTTCTGAGATGAACTGTTTCAGACGAATCATAGCGTGAAAAGGACTTCCCTATAAAGTGCTCGATTGTATGAAGGCTGCATACAAACTCGAGACAATTCCAGGAGAGAATCTTTATCGCAACAATTGAGAAATCCTTTACGGCGTGAAGCTTAAACTTTCATTAAATATCTGGTCAAACCTGTACATAGCTTCCAAACTTGGATTGAACAGATTATCATTAAGCCATCAAATGGTCACTCCTATGGTCACCGATTCATTCAAGGTCGAGCTGGGTGGTCTTCTCAAAATAAAGAAACATGGTAAGGAGCCTGAGAAATGAGCCTTGGTGCTGTGGATGGTGTTCTTTGGCCATCGATGGACTTGTGGAATACAAATGCTGAGAAATATTCCATTTAGAAAATAAGATGGAGGTACACACTGATCGATATAATCGATTCACTCCCTTCCTTTCTCTCTAAATCTGCAGGTTTTGTGCCGTAATAAAAAATTGATAGAAAAAGAAGACAAAATTGGTATTGCGTTCTGTTTCGGTTGTAGTTTAGTTTGAAGTCGAGCAGACCTAAAACTTTTGACAATGTTTGAACAAGTGGCGAATTGGCAGAGCGATTACGGCGCGACACGAAATACCTTGCAGTTTTTGCCTACTAAATTCTTGAGCTGTTAGATTTGATCCTACGTCCACTTTAACACCACGACCTGGTACTTGAGTGACTTTAGCAGAGTCCACTCTATTTCAAACAGTTAAATCAGTTGAAAATAACCTTCTCCCTTTATCCCGGGATTCTTGAAAAGAGACAAAACAACACAAAAAACAAAACGAAAAATCGAAAACAAAAAAAAAAAAACAGACATTTAAGTGCGCTGTTCTTTCCTCTTTAACTAAATAATGAAAAATACATTACACCAAAATGTTCCGTTTTAAAATGTATTTTTCAATATACTACTTAGTTTGATAACGGAAGATAATGATTAAAAAGTAAAGGACGTTGTTTTGCACATGCGCTGGTACGCAGTCGGGAATATAGACGTCGAGATTGAAACACAGTTCTATATTAAAGAGATGAGGAATTATGTACATTATTTGCATTATTTACATTTGATGAAGGCTGGAAGGTATATCAGCCGAAACGTTGTGTTAACAACAAACAAGATGAGGACAAATATCTGTCAAATGTAAATAATGTAAAAAAATTGAAAGTTTGGAAATTGCGTTTATTTCAACCACGTGACACTTATGAGATCAACATGTTGTCTACTGAAAGAGTGCTATTTAGTACAAGAGAGCCCTTTACTCCGAAACATCACCTCGAGCTCCAAATGGCCCCCTAGGAGGCCATATGGTCCCTGTTGAGAACCTTTGATCTAGAACATATTTGTCCACGTCTGTCCGGGTCCTGACTGCAAAGAGGATGATACTTCGTCTCGGCGCAACACAGTCAGATGGCCTAAACAACAGACTCTAGAAACTTACCGCACCCACACACCCACACGGTTATATATGTGGGTATGTTCCACCCATGACAACTACTCACAAAATTGCCAACACATGTTTTATTTTAGTTCTCATATCTTTCCACTGGGCCTTCGATTGGA
>NC_142928.1:197745616-197748116 GCF_046866305.1 Octopus bimaculoides
GTATCTGCGTGTGCGTATGTGTGTAATTTTGTGTGCGTTTGTACTTGTACGTTTGTGTCAGTGTGTGTGTGTGTGTGCTAGTGTGTGCATGTGTGTATGTGCTTACGTTGCGTGTGTTTGCGTGTCTGAAGTAGTGACTCTAATACAGACGTGATTTTGAGAAATAAATCCTCGATTTATCGTTTCTGTCTTCAATATTCCAACGTTGAAAAAATGTCAAATAAATAAGAAAACAGCATCTCGCTATCAGGGAACGATAAATGTCTTGTTATACATACATACATACATACGTACATACATACATACATACATACATACATACATGCATACATACACGCATACATATATAAGTACATATATATACATATACATGCATACACACATACATACACGCACATATATACGCATACATATATATATACATACACACGTACATTTTATATATATACATATACATACATACATACATGCATGCATACATACATACGTATATATACTGACATACGTACAAATACAGACAAATCGATACATAGCTATACTTACATATATACATACTTACATACCCATTGATACATGCGTGCATACACTCAAGTATGCATCGTTATATATATATATATATATATATATATATATATATATATATATATACATTTATGTGTATATATATGTATTTATATACATATGTATATATATATATATGTATATGTATAAATGTATGTGTGTATATGCATGTATAGATATGTAATGTACGTGCATATATGTACGTATATATCGCGTGTGTGTGTGTGGAGGGGTGGTGGTGGTGGTGGTGTTTCTTCCTGTTTGCCTCTTCTATTCATATTCCTTATGATTGATCAATGCCATAAGCGACAACTCTGGAAAGATTGATGGTCTTTTCCTTCGTTAGCTTGCTTTCGTACACACAGCATCATCATCATCATCATCGATATCGACATCACCACCACCACCACCATCACCACCACCACCACCATCATCATCATCGTCGTCATCATCATCGGTAGTAGCAGCAGTAGCAGCAGCATTGTCGTCGTAACATAATCTGTAGTATAATCTTCGATTATCTTCTCCTCCTGCTCCATCATCATCATCATCATCATCATCATCATCATCACCATCACCATCACCATCACCATCACCATCATCATCATCATCATCATCTCCTCCTCCTCCTCCTCCTCCTCCTCCTCCTCCTCCTCCTCCTCCCCCTCTTCCTCCTTCATATCTATTCTAACTATCCGCAAAACCGTTTCCTCTGAAGAATCTCGGCTTTATTGTAGCAATGAATTATGGGAGGCCATCTTATTTTTCACGGTGATCTGTAGAAGGTGTTGCACCTATACTGTACTAGTAATGAAGTGGAGGTAGTAAAAGGTGGTGATATTTGATAAATAGTCAGTTTATATACGTAGGCACACAATATACTAGTATACCCGTACCGTCAAAAAAGAGAATTAATAAATGTATCTATATAGCGTACATTCCATATTATTGGTAAAAACTAAGAATAATTCTTATACTAACAATTATTAAATTTAGATAAAAAATAATTTGAAAAGTTAGATTCGAAGGGAGTCAAATGTGAGTGGAACATTTGATATACATTGCTTTAGTATTTTATTGGGGTTCAAAGAATTAAATTTCTTTGTTAGTTACGGAAAATTTCTCCGACTATTAAATCGTTGCTGAACCTGACCGTCAAAAATGTCACGATTCTTTCATATATTAAAAGTAATTTTTAGTCATGACTTGCGCCAAGGAATGTGAGAAAATGTCTGCGGAGTTTACTGCCCATAATTTAGCTTGGTTTACATATTAATGATATTGCCGACAAAAGGACTTGAAAATCTTCGTCCCTTTCTCCGTTATGTGGCTATCACCGCTTTTTCTACCGCTGAAATACACGATGAAAAATATGTAAACAATAAATATAAGGGAGTAATTTAACAAGACAGAAAAGAAGTGTGTAAGAATATAATTCATTTCAATGAGAGATATACGTAAATGAAAAACTTAAAATTTTTCTGACATGAGATATTTCTGTTTACTTTCGATGTTTCATATTTTCGATGTATGAATGTACAAGTCTGAATATATATGTGTGTGTATTTTGTATGCATGAATTAGTGTGCGTATTTTCAAATTTAATTCTTATAGATAATTACTTATGCCACCATGTGTGCGTGTGTGTGTGTGTGTGTGTGTGTGTGTGTGTGCGTGTGTGTGTGTGTATGTGAAATTTTCTCTGCTCTCCCATCGTCCATTTTTCTATTTGATTGTCTTTCTCAACAGTCTCGTCATATACGTCATCTATCCTTATCTTCTCTCTATTGTTTTCTTTCTTTGTTTCTTTCTCTCTTCTTTCCTTCCTTCCTTCCTTCCTTCCTTCATCTATTTCTTTGTTTGTTTGTTTGTTTGTTTCTTTCTTTCTTTCGTTGTTCAAGAGAGGGTTCGTTTTCTGTCTTCGTATTTATGTTTTCGT
>NC_142928.1:197753116-197775616 GCF_046866305.1 Octopus bimaculoides
ACAAGGCAACGCGTTGGTGGTGGTGGTGGTGGTGGTCGATGATGTACCCCAATATTTAACTGGTATTGTATTCATTTTCAACTCCATCGAAGATGGAAGGCAAGATTGGTCTTGGTGGGGGTTGGGGGTGGGGGTTTGAACTCAGAATCTAAACAGCCGGATTAAATATCGCCACAGCTTTTTTTGTTTTCTGGCCAATCCACCACCCTGGCAGCAACAATAACAACAACAACAACAGTTGTAACAATAACAAAACATACAAAGTGAGCAAGAGGACAACAGCAGTATCGACCATGACAACAATAATCACAACAACAACAACAACAACAATAAAGACGATAGTAACAATAACAACACCAGCAACAACAACGCAAACAGCAGGATACAGAGTTTGACAAAGAAAGGCAACAGCAGTATAAACCTGTAAAACAAGCACAGCAGTAATATAAACAAAAACAACACCTTTTATATATTATTCTGGGTAGATGTCATATCTTAACAAATATCTTTTGCACCTGATTCTACTGAAAATAGCCGAAATGTTACAATTTTCTGAGTTTGTCATTCTTCATGTGAGGTGTTTGGAAGCCAAAAAACGTACATCTCGCAAGTACCTCCCTGAAAATAAAACCAGGTAACAGCTGCCGAGAGTTAGAACAAAGCATGTGGTTTGAAAGAAAGATTTCTATCCGAAGCCAAACTATATTTTGTTGCAGTTGTTGTTTCCACCTGTTGCTGTGTGACCATTCCATTTCCTTAAAAAAAAAAAAAACAACAGCAAAATTTCTCTTACCTCAAAAGCACAAGTCCAGTTTCGATGTCTGTCACCCACCAACGCTCTTCTCTTCCACACCCTTCTGTTTTGTCAACCTTTCTTCAAATAAATAAATACAATTCTCCGTGCGCTGACAACTCGTTGACAGTGCACCAGAATATTTGCTTATTCTTCGTTAATAATCAGTCTTTGATTGCTTACTAAGCTGGACGCCATCTTAATCTATTAATGATGCCACGGGGTCACAGGTTCATGTTGGTGTTAACCTCAAATCAAAGCTGATCAAACAGGATAAGTACAAAAAAAAAAAAATCCAATCGCGATCCTCGAGTATCTAGAAATAAAAATTATACACTAAACAATGTTTTTTTTTCTATTTTTCAGTCACCAGTGTGTTATTTGAGGGAGATTTGGTTACTATTTCTAGCAGGACAAATCAAATAACGCAATAACAACAACAGTTCTATATCTATGAAATGGGGAATTATGTACATTATTTACATTATTTACGTTATTTACATTTGACGGATATTTGTCCTCATCTTGTTTGTTGTTAACACAACGTTTCGGCTGAAATACCCTCCAGCCTTCATTAGGTGTCTTGGGGAAATTTCGAACCTGGGCTCTCATTCCTAAGGTATTTTTCGATGTTATTATTATTATTATTATTATTATTATTATTATTATTATTATTATTATTATTATTCAGGTCGATTCCAGGCAGTGAACTGAATGATAATAACAACAACAACAACAACAACAACAACAACAACAACAACAACAATAATAATAATAATAATAATAATAATAATAATAATAATAATAATAATAATATCGAAAAATACCTTAGGAATGAGAACCCAGGTTCGAAATTTCCCCCAAGACACCTAATGAAGGCTGGAGGGTATATCAGCTTGTTTCTTATTAACACAACAAACATTTGAGGACAAATATCCGTGAAATGTAAATAATGAACAACAATAACAACAGGCACCAGTAAAGCTGTAGCAAATGGGACAGTGAAGAAATAACAAAGTAATCCTCTCGTCACACTACCCCCCGCCACCGCCAAGTTTCCCATACCCTTCGTCATCCCCATACCCGGTAGCCCACAAATATTACATACTGAACGGTCAATACTGACCAATCCATCACTTGATTAGTCCTTAATGCGAATGAGCGGTGCATGGCAGGTAGGACATTATGATTTCGACATGGTATATTTGGGGCAAGAGGTTTGAAGTTCATGTCACGCCTGTCGTTCATTGGTTTACGTGATGAGAGTAGATGGGGAGTTACACAGCGGAATCAACAGTAATGAAAGACCAATACCAGCAACATTAACAGCGACAAGATACCAACATTAGCAACATCATTAGTCGGAATGAGAGGATTGGGTGCTGCTGTTTAGACGCTGGCGATTTGGCACGGCTGATTGGATGGGCGCTCAGCGTGCTTTGGCGGCAATACTTTTTGGCGCTGGAGGAAAATACACGCTTACGCGCGCGCTCTATCACAGGGATATGCATATGCAAATAAAAAGGGTGAGTGAGAGCGAGAGAGAGAGAGAGAGAGAGAGAGAGAGAGAGAGAGGGAGAGGGAGAGAGAGAGAGGGAAAGAGAGAGCGAGAGAGAAAGAGAGAGAAAGCGAGAAAGTTGGGGGAAGGAGAAAACAAGATAGATATCCTTTTCTACTCTAGGCACAGGGCCCGAAATTTTGGAGGAGGGGGCCAGTCGATTCGATCGACCCCAGTACGCAACTGATACTTAATTTATCGACTTCGAAAGGATGAGAGGTAAAGTCGACCTCGGCGGAATTTGATCTTAGAACGTAAAGACGGACGAAATACTACTAAGCATTTCGCCCGGCGTGCTAACCACTCTGTCAGCTCGCCGCCATGAAAAACAAGATAAATATTAAAACGCCAGAATAATCGATGCCAAAATGTCTCCTAACCAACTCTAGTAACTGCAATGAGAACATTATGAAGAGGTTATATAGGATCGATGAACTTATTCAAAATAGCAGAGGAATATCCCTCAAATCACATAATTTTAAGAAAGGAAACTTACCTAATGTAATACTGGGTATAGAACGTCGTTAAGAAAATATCGGGATCAGATTACAATAAACAAGATTTCGGTGATAGCAGATTATCTGAGATTAAACAGCAAAAACAAAAATAAATGAATAAATTTAAGCAAATATGTATGTATGTATGTATGTATGTATGTCTCTGTCTTTGAATAGGTGTGATGTTGGAACGGTGGTGAGAGAGCTCCAGCTAATTTAGTGAGGTTGAATCTGAAGATTAGGGGTGGGGTGGGGTGTATGGGTAAAAGATGAGGACTTGTCATTCGAGAACAGAGAAGTGTGCGTTGATATTTTGAGTTTTTTGTCCGTAGAAACCCGGCCCCGGATCACGTTTAATGTATTTTAATGTCAGTTTAACCGCCTCCTGCTCTGAGGAATCCAGCCAGCAGCTGTTGAACAGGATTCCTTTTCTGTTTCCAATTTTCTTCCACGAATTTAGTCCTTTGTAATACTGGCATCTGTGACCAATTTCTTCGAGGTTGAAGGAAAACTAAAACAAAATATGACACGAAAATGCAAGAAAAAAATGAAACATTAATACACGCACGTATATATGTATGTATGTGTGTGTGTGTGTGTGGATATATAAATATATATATATATATATATATATATATATATATTTATATATATATATGTGTATACATGTGTGTGTGTAATACTCTAAGTCAAATTTGCTACAATAAACATATAATAACCATTATTTACGCTTTGTGTTAAATACATAGATACATGTGTGTGTGTGTGTATGTGTATGTATGAGTGTATGTGTGTGCGCGGGCGAGCATATAAATATATATATATATATATATATATATATATATATATATTTAAGTATGTATGTTTGTATGCGTACATACATATATATATACATATATATATATATATATGTGTGTGTGTGTCTGTGTGTGTATACATATGTATGTATATACGTATGTATGGCGTGTGTATATGTGTATATAAGTATGTACGCATCAATATATATTTGTACATCGATGTGTGGTGCTTTTAAGTTAGACATGGTCTGGGCCAATACTGACCGAAGCCTATCAAAGTATGAAAGTATGTATGTATGTATGTATGTATGTATGTAGCTAGCTGTCTGTCTGTCTGTCTATCTATCTATCTATCTATCTGCTTAGCTTGCTACCTTGCTACCTTGCTGTACACATACACACACACTTGTTGCATAGAAATAAAGAGAATTTTAACATTCATTTTTTAAAATGGCTAATCCATTTTAATCCAGTGATAATCCATCGTTTCCAGTCCAATAATCTACAATTTTTCTCCGCCCCTCACTTGTAACTTCTAATGCACTCTCATCCTTCTTGTCTCATCCCCTTCCTGCCAGGCATCACCTCTCTATCAGGCTCCTGTTTCTCTGTTTTTTTTTTTTATCTCTGTTGCTAAGACGACAAATGTGTTATCAAAACTTGACATTCAAATCTATTGACCGTGTATACCAGCTGACATTTTGTGCCTGTCTTGCTCCGTCTTTCTCACTCGCTCTCCTCTTTGTTTGTAAAATTAGTAAAAGAAAAACCATTGTAATTCTTTCGTGCTACTAAAATCATAATTACAAATGAAACATCTTAATATTTTCCTTAATTAAACCTGTCCAATCACTTTATTCTCAGATGTCCATCAGGTACAATAATTTTGGATACTCACATTGTACAAGAGTGGATTCGAACTAGGAATCTTTGTATCTAAATTATAAACGCTCCAATCCCTTAATTCCGCGGAATGTTTGGGGTTATACTAAATTAGTGGAAGCGTAATGGCCCAGTGGTTAGGGCTCGTGGACTCGCGGTTGTAGGATCGTGGTTTCGATTCCCAGACCGGACGTTGTGTGTGTTTATTGAACGAAAACACCTAAAGCTCCACGAGGCTCCGGCAGGGGGTGCTGGCGAACAGGGTGGAGCAGAGATGACGGACGTTTTTGAAAAATTCACCAAATCATTCATTTTAGCTGCAAAGAAATTTATTGACATCAATGTGTTTGCATTTCTGAAGGCGTTCTTGGAAGTTGGTCTCCACGCTCTCCAGTAATGCTCTGTCGGTTTGTGCGACCTCCACGCGAACTCCCTTCAAATCGTCCAATGTATGGGGCTTATGCGTATACACACGTGCCTTGAGGTTTCCCCACTAGAAATACTCACACATGAACAAATCAGGTGACCGAGAGGGCCAAGGAGTGTCAGCAAACCTGGTAATGAGGCGGTCACCGAAGAGAGGGCGAATAACGTCCATTGAAGAACGTCCATTTCTGGAGCCAGACGCTAAGTCTGTGATCTTAAACCCCATAGCAGCGAAGGTGGTACCTTTAGGCTAGTACCCGATTGAATCGCGACCGAGGAGCACAGTGAAAGGGTTCTATGGAAGTGTAATTCTGAGAAAAGTTCCACTCATTAGGATTAGAGTGTGACTGGAATGGCATTTTAGACGTTCCCTGGGATTGTGTTCAAATATGCGATAAGAGAGGTGACGAGTAAGGGCGTCTTATGAAGAGTAATAACAAACCCTGCCAAGTACTTTCAACTTTCAGACAGGTACAGATTGGATGTTCCAGGTGTACATAGACAAATGTAGTTAGACAAACCGCACCAACCCATCTAGATCGTATGGGGTGGCCATAATTTCGGCTACTCGGCTCCACAGACCACGAATTCGTAATCTGATTAATCCATCCAGATTGGACGCACACACAAAGTAATATCGGGTGGTGATGAGAGTGGTGATAGTGGCGGCGGTGGTGGTGGCGGCGGTGATGGTGGTTGCGGTGACGGTGGCGTTGGTGATGGGGGGGGGCGGTGGTGGCGGTGGTGGCGGTAATGTTTGCGGGAGTATTCATCACACAACAAATTAGCGCGTACGCACACACACACACACGCACACACACACGCACACACACACGCGCACGCACACACACACACACACACACACACACATGCTGTTGTTACTGTTGCTGATGGTGTTGTTATTGTTGATGTTCGTGCGGTTGTTGTTTACGTTGCTGTTTAACGTTCACTGATTCGTTTGATGTACATGATGTGGTTGTGGTTGTGGTTGTTGTTAGTTTTCGAAATGTTTTTCTTTAATCTCATTGTTATTGTTGTTCTTCTTGGTGCACATGTTGCTGGCAATATTATTGAAGTGTCGATGGCGATGACGATGACGATGATGATGATGATGATGATGATGATGACGATGACGATGATGATGATGATGACGATGGTGATGATGGTGATGATGATGTTGATGATGATGATGATGATGATGATGATGGTGATGTTGATGATGATGATGATGGTGATGATGACAAATGATGATAACGATGATGACAATGACGAGTATGATGATGATGATGATGATGATGATGTTGATAATGGTGATGATGTTGATGATGATACTGCTGCGACTGCTGATGGCAGTAGTGGTGGTGGTGGTGGTGGTGGTGGTGGTGGTTTATGTTGATGGATGTGATGGAGATGGTTATGATTGCGTCAAAGAACTTGCTGCAGGTGCCGCTGATACAATCGCTATGTAAAACATCCCTTTAACAACAACGGCCACCACATACGAACTGAATCTTAACATAGAGTCTATAGTTACATATAGTCTATAAATATTACACGTGGATCTCCGTCGGTTACGACGACAATGAATGTTCCAGTTGATTCGATCAACGGAACAACCTACTCGTGAAATTAACGTTCAAGTGGCTTAGTACTCCACTGACAGGCGTGCCCTTAACGTAGTTCTCATGGAGATTCAGCGGGACATAGAATGTGACAAGGATGATAGACTTCCGTAACTGCCTCAGTAACTTGTCATAGTACTATCCGTTGATGGCGTGACCCTTATGAAGATAGGCAATAAACAATGCCTCCCAAGAAGCTGAAGCCCTTACCTGCCCCGCAGATGAAATGACATTTAGAGCAGGTGAGGTCGAGCTATTTCAATTGTATGGATTGTCTGTTTGTCTCTGGCTCAAACAGATGAATCGAACACTCACCCTGGCTTCGGAAACGATCAAGGAAACCAGCCGGACCTGCCTCAAACCATGCTAATGGTGGTGTGGCCTTTTCACGATAGTCAATAAACACAATACCTTTTGCATCCCCCCAAAGACCGAGGCTTTCACCTGCCCTGCTGGTGAAACCTCGTTGGCCTTCTTTGGATCAGGTGAGGAGGGTTAGGGTTAGGGTTAGGGGTGTTACCACTGCGTGGATTGTCTGTCTCTGGCTCAGTCATCAATCCAACACTCCTCCTGGTTTCGGAAACGTTCAAACAGACCAGCTGGATCTACCTCAAACAATGTCGGATTTTCCCTTGATGTGATCGGCCCCGGAGCGCTTTTGATCAATTGTCAGAAGACGTGACACTCACCGAGCAGAAACCTTCGTCATGCCGAGTTCATTGAGCAGAATATTCTCAACTCTAACAGCATTGGTTATTTGTTTTAGAGTCATTTGCTTGTCATCCATCATCATGTGATGAACACGATCAATGTTTTCCTCGGTGGTGGCAGTTACATGACGTCCAGACTTTGGGTCACCTCCGAGACTCTCCTTTCCTCTCCGAAATTCAGCTGCCCACTTTTGCATTGATGATAAAACTGGAGCATCATACTCTAACGTAGCAATCATGTCAGCATGAATGTTCTTGGGTGGAGTTAAACCCTTTTTTTGCAGGTACCTGATAACAGCATGATGCCAAATTTTGTCGATTTTGAAGAGAAGTCGCTACTAATAACTTTTGAAGTCTTCTTTGAAAAGGTATATGTCAGGAGTAAAGATTTTTGCCAACATAACATGGCAGTCATGGTTTAGTCACTGATCTAGTTGTCACTTTGAAATTTTTATATTTCGAACGGGAATTTGGCAGCGCCACCTCTAGCCGAACAATTATTCTGTGCTGATGAAAAGAAATAACCCGGAAATAGCGATACACAAATATTGTTTTGAACTGAGTGGGGGTGCTAGATTCCCTTGTTTGAAAATATAAGGACACAGATCATGTCGTATAGCCAGCTGGAGACGATGTCTCCTGGAGCTAAATTACAGCAACATTCGTCCTAAACCAGGACTGCCATGTTATGTTGGCAAACAATCTTTACTCCAAAGTACTGTTGCTGAATATTTCTCGTTGTGAAATTTAAAAATAGTAATTTTCTAAGGTGTATGTCAGTTTACCAGGAAAGAAACAATGCAGTTATTAATCTCTTCTACTCTAGGCACAAGGTCCAAAACTTTGGCGGAATTTGAACTCAGAAATGTAATTATTAATAAGAAGGGTTGAAAAGATTGCATGCAAGATTCCCCATCTCTAGCATCACTCCTTCATAGTCAACCTGTAAACTTTACAACCCACCTTCATATGTTACTAACCTCAAAGTCGTTGGAAAGGTGGACCATAGCCATGCTATTACAGACACAGCAGCTCTTGGTGGGGGACATTTCCAAGAGAGAGAATCTTTGCTGGGCCGAGGTTGTTCTGTAGTGTGAATTCTCTCACGAGTCACCGTAACAAGAACGTAAAGAAGAAAAGATCCGAAGAATCTCTGAAGAATTCCATTGTTGTCCGTTTCTCTCTGAGTATTGACAACGGTTTACTGTTGCCTCTGATGGCGAAAGCCTTCAAGAACACACGAAGAATTGGCGAAAGGAAATAGGCGAAGAATCCAGGAGAGATTTGCCCTTGTCGCTGCTGCAGACGGAGATCCCTATCCTGCATTCGCCTGGTCAGGTAGCAACAAAACTAACTACACGGAACACAAACAAACTCCCTTCCTGATTCCTCTTTTGAAAATCTAAGCCATGATGATGATGATGATGATGGTGGTGATGATGATGATGATGATGATGATGATGATGATGATGATGATAATGGTGGATGATGAGGATGATGATGATGATGATGATGATGATGATGATGAAAATGGTAGTGATGGTGATGAGGATAATGATGGTGATGATGCTGATGATAAGGTTGTTGATAATGATGATGATGATGATGACGATGATGATGATGATGATGATGATGATGATGATGATGACGATGATGATGATGATGATGATGATGCTTTGTACTTGAGGCAAGGTTGTGTCAGTGAGTGTGGTAGCGTTGCTAGGGAATGATCTTTCAATATGTAGAGTTGATGACAACGATGATGACGACAAAGATGATGATGATGATGATGATGATGATGATGATGATGATGATGATGATGATGATGATGATGATGATAATGATGAATGTAATGAATAGCGTGATATTTGTACTGGCCGCAGCGTTAATGGCTAGTAGTAGTAGTAGTAGTAGTAGTAGTAGTAGTTGTAGTAGTAGTAGTAGTAGTAGTAGCAGCAGCAGCAGCAGCAGCAGCAGTAGTAGTAGTAGTAGTAGTGTTGCTGGTGGTGGTGGTGGTGGTGGTGTTAGATATTGGCGCTGGAGAAAGTGTGTCATTGATTAATTCTTGTGAACTGCAATTACAATATATTGCAAAGAATTAGGGTCCATGCTAAAGAGATTGTGTCTGTTGTTGAGAGATAAGAGAGCCCCACTGGCCCCTTTGTCTCTCCGCCCCGATCCATCCATCACCCTACACCCTTTTAACTCTCTTACAGACAGACAAACAGACAGACAGACAGACAATCATTTCGAGATAGTTATCTGCGAAAGGGACAGAGAGGCGTTGCAGTGAAGTATTTTCACCAAATCTGGGGGCAGACATTACGTAGCTTCATCTGTCTTCATACTTTTCTATCTATCTATCTATCTATCTATCTATCTATCTATCTATCTATCTATCTATCTATCTATCTATCTATCTATCTATCTGCCCGTCCTTCCGTCTGTCTGTCTGTCTATCTCCTGCGTTCATGCTTGTCTGATTATTTGCTTTACTTGTGTGCGTGTGCGTATCTGCATGTCTGACCAAAACTTTAACATGTATCAATGCTAAAACCACTTACATACATTCGCATATACGTACATACATATTTATACACTGACGTTTGCATATTTATAGATGTATACATATGTGTGTCTATGTATGTGTGTATATGTATGAGTGTGTGTATATGTATATATACGTGTGTGTATGTGTGTGTGTGTATGGATTTATATACTGAAAATAATATTCAGGCTGCTGAGATGATTTGAAAACACAACGCCTAATAACCTAACAGTATGTCTTTTCTATTCTTCTGATGAAGTTTTGCCCAATACAATGATTTAATTATTACCTCCGCCTTAGCGAAGGCGAAAGTATTGTTTTTCAGTCGTGTTTGTTTGTGTGTCCGTGGACAAGATATCTCAAGAACCGTTGGTTGGATTCGGATGGAACCTTCAGGGATGTTTGAACTCATGACTGGCACGAACGAATTAAATTTTGGGATCGATCCGGTACCGGACAAGGATTCTGGGTTATTTTTTCCTTTTTTTTTTTGCTTAATTTTTGAGAGCAGCCGGGATTATTTTTAGTATTCTCGTAAGATATTTTCGTTTTAAAAATCATCCCCGGCTAATCGTTGAGAGGACTTTGGTGTTGCCTTGGCGGAACTTTGCGCTCTCTGGGTGCTCTTGCTGTAATTTACCCCTTTAGACTAAATTGAAACAGCTGTAAGATAATATGCTGGATTTTTGTAGATAGTAAATTATATCAATCCTACATCTCCATTTTCTAAATTTTCTTACATATATATATATATATATATATATATATATATATATATATATATATATATATATATATATATATATATATATATATGTTTATCTGTGCGTATGTGTTTATATATATATGTATATATATATATATATATATATATATATATATGTTTGTCTGTGTGTATGTGTTGTTATATATATATATATATAATATTATATTATACGTGTATATTTTTATACTCAGAAGCACGCGCGCGCACACATGCACACACACATACATGCACACACACACATTTATCGTTTGTGTATCATACTTAAAGCATATACATCGTTGAAAGGATGATAAACTATAAGAAATACTATAACATCTCTTATAAACGTATAGCGTTAAAAGAAATCCATAGAAAAGCATTAGAAGCAAGCGAAAATCGTACAACCTGGCTGCTATTGCTAAATACCTATTTCTGCTTGTATGCGCTTCGTCAGTTATAATTATCCGCTGGCAACCATGCTAAGACAAAATCACCTGTTCTTGATATTAGTAAAACAGGGATTAACAAGTCTGTGATGTCGCTATCAATCGGCTATTTTGAACGAATACTGTTTCTCTCGCTCATAACGAATACTGACCCACATACATATCTTGAGAAATTAGGCTTCCCAAAACCAGAAAGGAGAAATTGGAAGACTACAGATCCAATCTATCACTGGAACTGTAAAAATGTGTAAAACTTCCCAAAAGTCTGTCATTTAAATATATATGAGAATGTCTAGATATGTAACTATATGCATGAGAATACATACATAAAACACACATACATACATACATACATACATACATACATACATACATGGAAAACTATCCTCTTGTTGATGTTGAAATTCTGAAGAAAGAGCCTTGGATCTAGGTTAGAAACCGTTTCTTTCTTTGTTGGCAAAAAATCTTGGAATAAAACTGAATAATGACATACACACACACACACACACACACACACACACACACACACACACACAGACGCACACACACACACACACACACACACACACACACACACACACACACATCAATGACTATAATATTGGAGTTGATCAGGCAATAATCTCCCTGTTCACTGAATTATGGAGCATGTTGCGAGAATTAAACTGCTTCTCCGATGGAATCCACGTGATACATGTAAAAGACTCAAACATGATTGTTCTTTTCAATAACAGAAAACAAAAATTACGGTTTGCATGGGACGTGCCTTCACACAGCCCACTCTCCATCTCTCCGAGTATATATTAAATATCCCACGACCAAGATGCCAGCGCGTGATTGAAACTCCGACTTCTGGAAAGCGTAGAAGATTTCTTAGCGTCTCAGCCACACACATCGGAAGTAACAATTTCCGTCTGACTTAGAATCACGTGTCCAGGCTGGGACGCGATCCATATGTCCTTCCTTTCACATGTAATCGTTTTACCGACAACAGAGTATGTACTGAGGGCTGCCTATCGAGTATTTTCTCTCTTGTTCAAGTCTCATCTGTGTGTGTGTGTTCGCGGGCGCATGTTTGTACTCCTGTATCACTTTATACATGTGATAGCATCTGTGTGTCTGTGTATATGTGCGAGTGGGTGCATGTGTGTATTTATACACCTGTGTGACCATGAACGATAGCATCTGTGTGTGTGTATGAGTGAGTGTGTGTGTGTATGTGTAAGTGCATTAGTTTTTGAATGCGTGTGTGTGTTTATACCCCAGTACGGCGATGCACAGTAGTATCTGTGTGTATATGTGTGTGTTAGACATTACGTTCCGTGTTTGTCCAGGTGTGGTTGTATTGCCATGTAAATCGCAGCGTTAAGGGGACAGCCATCGCCCCCACATGTGGATATACCATTATATGATAGTGGGACACATAATAACAGGTTACCTCAGTTGTTAATAACACCAAACACAAGCATTTACTGCAAACCCCTTTCCCGCCTTTTCCTCCCCCTCTTGCTCCTCACCTTCACATTATGTACAACGGTCATGACGTCGTTAAGATGGAGTGTGTGTGTGCATCATATATTAGAGTAATATGAACATTGCAGCTGTGACGATACGATCAACACCTACTTGCACCGTGTCTATGCACACACACACACACACACACACACACACACAAATACACAGATATATTCATAAAATTATATGCATATAAGCATATATATATACATACATGCAAATGTGTATACATGTATGCATGTATGTATATATATATATATATATATATGTATATATATCTATATATCTGTATGTATACATACATGATGTATGTATATATATATATATATATATATACGTTTGTATGCTTGTATATATATATATATATATATATATATATATGCCTATATATTTATATATACAAACATGCATATACCCATATACTTTAATATACGTGTATATATACTTCTTTATGTGCTCACATGTATGTGTGTGTGTGAGTCCACTTATGTACATTCTTCGGTAAAAATAAGGAATGACTCAGCCATGTTACTAGAAAATTTGGTGCTCTAAAAGATGTACAACATATACTTTTCTATTCTAGGCACAAGAGGAGGGGGGCCAGTCGATTAGATCGACCCCAGTACGCAACTGATACTTAATTTATCGACCCCGAAGGAATGAAAGGCAAAGTCGACCCCGGCGGATTTTGAACTTAGAACGCAAAGACAGACGAAATACCGCAAAGCATTTCGCCCGGCGTGCTAACGATTCTGCCAGCTCGCCGCCTTCAAGCTGTACAATATATTGTCAAGAATAACTTTTTACTCGAGGGTGCTAAGGTGCCCAAAGAATGACAGTAACATGAAACATTATTAAACATTTTAAAATATCCTTTCCAGGGCCAATTCTGGCCGTAACTTATCCAAGTATCAAATATCAATAGAGATGCTCTAAGTTCCAAAAATTGGAAATTCTTATTCCAGGTATTTTGAGAGAAAGAGAGAGAGAGAAAGACATGTTTTACACCAATGGATATAGTATTTTCTGAAGACACTTCCGTCTTCATTCTAATATTCTCTCTTCACGACTGTCCGCCACGGTCCGTCCTCCATATTGTTCTACCAACACATCATGTCTTACAGGCAGACGACATCGTGATGTTGCCTGTTTACGATGTGTTTCTTGTTCTCGGGATTCAGCTCATAGTCTGCCACTCTGCTTGCCATATCGATGTCGCTTTACTTAAATCCATTTTCTTTTCGTGCACCAGGCATTATTTGTTTATCATGTTTTCTTTTCTTCGATTTCACAAACCTACCATTCCGTCTCAGACATGTTACACTTACTCTTGCTCCAAGACAAACTCCTTTATTATGCCTTGTCATTGTTATTGTCATTTTGAAGCTTTCCGACAACATAGCCCTCAATGTCATTTTCATAATAAGCAAAGAGATTTTCATCTGATGATCCGTTTTAATAGCAGAGTTGTACAGCTACCCCGGGTCTGTATCTTTTGTTTTCTATCAGGAAATAGTTTACAAGGAACTCTTTTTAAAATTCTAGTGAATGAAACAGGTGCAGGCGTGGCTGTGCGGTAAGGTGTCTGCCTCCCAACCACATGGTTTCTGGTTCAGTTCTACTCCATGGCATCTTGTAAGTGGATTTGATAGGCAGAAAACGATGTGTATGTATATACATTTATGATTTTTTTATAGATTTAGAAATTCTTAGAAATTCTTTATATATCATATAGATGAATGCATCTATGTATGTACTTTGTATACCATGGAGAATTTCGTTAATATGGATTGAATGAATATATACATCGGCCTTTGAATTTGTTTTCTCTTCTCTTTATTTGGCTGTGTGGTAAGAAGCAAGCTTTCCAACCACATGGTTCCGAGTTCAGTCTTACTACTTTAGCCTCGGACCAACCGGAGCTTTGTGAGTGGTTTTGGTAGACGGAAACTGAAAGAAGCCCGTCATATACATATATATATATATGTGTGTGTGTGCGTGCTTGTGTGTCTGTGTTTGTTCTCCTCCACCATCGCTTGACAACCGATCTTGGTGTGTTTACGTCCCCATAACTCTAGCGTTTCGGCAAAAGAACCGATAGAATACGTGCCGGGCATTAGAAATGCAAAAAAAGTACTGGGGCCGATTCCTTCGACTAAAATTCTTCAAGGCGGTGCTCCAGCATGGCTCCACATTAATGACTAAAACAAATAAAAGATAAAGAATAAAAGGTAATCATTTTTCTTTCCTCTAATTTAAAGAGTTCCTTGCAGTCACGTGTCACATCCCGTTTGAAGAATGATTAGCAAATAACCAAATGTTTTGTTTTCGGTAGCATCTCCCCAAATCGGTTCTAATATCTTTTACGTCATTTACAAGAATAGTTCTGCACTTGTTTACATTTGATAAGTATCGATACCTAACTGATAGCCTTGAGAAAACTATCGATTTTTAGTTTTCGTAGATCAATGGTCCTGAACAGTAATTTTCTATGTTGACTTTTTTTCATCGTTTTGCTTAAATTTTATTATGCATGTACATTTAGGCGCAGCAGTGGCTGAATGGTAAGTAGCTTGCTTACCAACCACATGATACCGGGTTCACTCCCACTGCATGGCACCTTGGGCGAGTGTCTTCTACTATAACCTCGGGCCGACCAAAGCCTTGTGAATGGATTTGGTAGACGGAAACTGAAAGAAGCCCGTCGTGTGTGTATATATATATATTAATAAATTATAGGGCAGCAAAAAAAAGTTTAGGAATTTTATTTACCATCAGTGGTCTAGCGAGAATAAAAATCAGTCAATAGACTATATATTATTCATTTAAAATACAGAGATGCCTATAATAGGACATCTGACCCGCTAGAAAGAGCAGCAAATAACTCTATACCACAAAAATAGGAATAATTTCGAAAGGGAATGAAAAATAAAAACATTTACCAATCTATATTCCGTACCATGGTTTCAAGTTATTTTAGGTGGCCCTCACACCCCAACGAGGTCCAGACTACTATGTAGGAGTAGCAGCCGTCGATCGGATGGGCGTTTCATCCGACTCGCACCCC
This sequence comes from Octopus bimaculoides, assembly GCF_046866305.1. Lineage (NCBI taxonomy): Eukaryota > Metazoa > Mollusca > Cephalopoda > Octopoda > Octopodidae > Octopus > Octopus bimaculoides. The sequence goes on from NC_142928.1 coordinate 197,768,723, forward strand.
GACCGCGGCCGAGAGAAAAGCAGACAGTCGGCCGGCGGTCGCCCCGCCAGTCACCGCCGCGTACCCGCAGAGTAGATCGGAAGCGGCCGAAATCAGAGCGACGACTAGGCGGCAGAGAGACGTCTAGGCGGCGGAGTTCCGCCGGCGAAGCGCAGGTGCGATCGAAAGCGCTGTCGGCTCGGCGGCGGCACCGACCGCAAGTGTGTGTGTGTGTGTGTGTGTGTGTGTGTGTGTGTGTATGTGTGTTACGCACGCTAGGCGGCGCGGCCGAGGCGGTGGACGGACGAGAAGCACGCCGAGCGAGTCGCGGCAGCGAGAAGGAAGCCAGCGGGCTACTAGGAGCGATTGTGAACCGAGCAAAGCAGCGGAAGACGCATCGGCGTCGGAGATCCCCCGGCGAACCGCACCTGCTATCGAAAGGCCGTCGTCTCGGCGGCGATACCGAACTCGAGTGTGTGTGTCCGTGTGTTACGCACGCTAGGAGACGCTAGGAGACGCTAGGACAGGCGGCCAACGCGCTCGACGGACGAGAAGCATGTCGAGCGAGTCGTGGCGGTGAAAAACGAAGCCGGCGAGCGATTGGTAGCGAGCAAAGAGAAAGCGGACGCATCGGATTCGGAGTCCCGCCAGCGAACCGCCGGTGCGATGGAAAGGCCGACGTGTCGGCTGCGATACGTGCCGCGTGAGCGACGCGGCCGGTACCGTGACCGGGCCCGAGTCGCAAATTTGCGGGTCGGACCCGGGGGAATAGTCACGCTCTAGGTGACCCTCACACCCCAAGGGGGTCCAGACTACTATGTAGAGTGGTCGTTGATCGGATGGGTTCCCCGACTCGAAGGAATGGTTTCGCCTCTCCTTTATTCCGTCGGTCGGACCCGCGTAACCCACCGCGCCATCGACTCTACACGGCCGGCACGTCCACAATTTTTCCGCCGACCAACCGCCCGCCTTGCAGTGGGCGCCACCGCCCTTGCTGTCGCCGTTGTTTCACGCCCCGCGCGGCGGCAGATCCGCTCACTCGCCCGCACGCCGGCAGCCGCCGTTCCGTTCGTGCTCGCGCTCCGTTCGGCCGTTCGGTCTCTTCCTACGCGACGCAAATATTAGACTGAGACTGTCACGTACGGGCCGTCGCAGCAGCAGCCGCGGGGCGAGGCGTGCGGAGGCTTCACGCCCCATCGATTTTGGTGACTCTGGATAACTGTCAGTACGATCGCACGGGCTAATATCGACTAGCCTTCGCGAGTCAACCCTATCAACTGTCGACGGCCCGGTAAGTGCCAACCGTGGTGGCAACGGGTAACGAGGAATCAGGGATCGATTCCAGAGAGGGAGCATGCGAAACGGCTACCACATTCGAGGAAGGCAGCAGGCGCGCAAATTACCCACTCCCGGCACGGGGAGGTAGTGACGAAAAATAACGACAGGTTAGTTTTATTCTACCAATGCATCGCGCGTACGCGGCGCCCCGAGGAGGAACCCCGGGATCAGAGCAACGGTTTGCGCGCTCGCTCGATAGAGCGGTGGTGCCTGGCTGCCTCTGAGCGATAACAGCTGAACGCCTCTAAGCCGGAACAGTAGCCGGACCCGAGTTGTTTTCCAAAAGCGTCTCAACCTCAAGGCGCATGCCTTAGCTCGGCGTTCGCCGTCCGCCCGCGGAATTGCCATTTCGGGACGTCTGCGGCGGTGGAGGCGGTCGGTCTTCCGACGGCCGAAGTCCACTTGCATACGACTCGACTTGCCGTTCGGAGTGACGTGCTTAGTAGAGCAGCTACCACACTGCGATCTATTGAGTCTCTTCTCGCGAACGACAGGATCCGAGCTTTCGAGGCGGACATTATTTTCCCATCCCCTTTTCTCCCGAGAGAAACCGCGAACAGAAGAAGAAGAAGAAGGAGAAGAAGAAGAAGAAGAAGAAGAAGAAGAAGAAGAAGAAGAAGAAGAAGAAGAAGAAGAAGAAGAAGAAGAAGAAATTGGTTGCAATATGGCTACGGAGCTTCGTCCGTAGCTTTTGCCTGAACGTACACCTGTTCGGTCGAAAAGCTACGGAGCTTCGTCCGTAGCTTTTGCCTGAACGTACGCCCGTTCGGTCGAAAAGCTACGGAGCTTCGTCCGTAGCTTTTGCCTGAACGTACGCCCGTTCGGTCGAAAAGCTACGAAGCTTCGTCCGTAGCTCTTGCCTGAACGTACGCCCGTTCGGTCGAAAAGCTACGGAGGTTCGTCCGTAGCTTTCGCCTGAACGTACGCCCGTTCGGTCGAAAAGCTACGGAGCTTCGTCCGTAGCTTTCACCTGAACGTACGTCCGTTCGGTCGAAAAGCTACGGAGCTTCGTCCGTAGCTTTCGCCTGAACGTACGCCCGTTCGGTCGAAAAGCTACGGAGCTTCGTCCGTAGCTTTTGCCTGAACGTACGCCCGTCCTGGCGAAAATGAACGGTACGTGCGTCCGTTCGTTTCGCATGCCCGTCCTGGCGAAAACGAACGGTACGTGCGTCCGTTTGTTTCGCGTGAACTTACATCCGTTCGTTTCGCGTGAACGTACGTCCGTTCATTTCGCGTGAACGTACGTCCGTCCTGGCGAAAACGAACGGTACGTGCGTCCGTTCGCTTCGCGTGAACGCACGCCCGCTCTGGTGAAAACGAACGGTACGTTAAACCTTTCTTTTCAAGTGAACGTATGTCCGTTCGTTTCGCGTGAACGTATGTCCGTTAGTTTCGCGTGAACGTACGTCCGCCCTGGCGAAAACGAAGGGTACGTACGTCCGTTCGTTTCACGTGAACGTACGCCCGTTCGTTTCGCGTGAACGTACGTCCTTCCTGGCGAAAACGAAAGGTACGTGCGTCCGTTCGTTTAGCGTGAACGTACGTCCGTTCGTTTCGCGTGAACGTACGTCCGTCCTGGCGAAAACGAACGGTACGTGCGTCCGTTCGTTTCGCTTGAACGCACATCCGTTCGTTTCGCGTGAACGTACGTTTGCCCTGGCGAAAACGAACGGTACGTGCGACCGTTCGTTTCGCCTGAACGTACGTCCGTTCGATTCGCGTGAACGTACGTCCGTTCATTTCGCGTGAACGTATGTCCGTTCGTTTCGCGTGAACGTACGTCCGGTCGTTTCGCGTGAACGTACGTCCGTTGGTTTCACGTGAACGTACGTCCGTCCTGGCGAAAACGAAGGGTACGTGCGTATGTTCGTTTCGCGTGAACGCACGTCCGTTCGTTTCGCGTGAAATGACGTCCGTTCGTTTCGCGTGAACGTACGTCCGTCCTGGCGAAAATTAACGGCACGTGCGTCCGTTCGTTTCGTGTGAACGTATGTCCGTTCGTTTCGAGTGAACGTACGTCCGTTCGTTTTGTGTGAACGTACGACCTTCCTGGCGAAAACGAACGGTACGGGCGTCCGTTCGTTTCGCGTGAACGTCCGTCCGTTCGTTTCGCGTGAACGTCCGTCCGTTCGTTTCGCTTGAAATGACGTCCATTCATTTCGCGTGAACGTATGTCCGTTCATTTCGCGTGAACGTACGTCCGTCCTGGCGAAAATTAACGGTACGTGCGTCCGTTCGTTTCGCATGAACCGCATGAACTTACGTCCGTCTTGGCGAAAATGAACGGTACGTACGTCCGTTCGTTTCGCGTGAAAGTACGTCCGTCCTGGCGAAAATGAACGGTACGTGTTTGCGTTCGTTTCGCGTGAACGTCCGTCCGTTCGTTTCGCGTGAACTTACGTCCGTTCGTTTCGCTTAAACGTACATCCGTCCTGGCGAAAACGAACGGTACGTGCGTCCGTTCGTTTCGCGTGAACGTACTTCCGTCCTGGCGAAAACGAACGGTACGTGAGTCTGTTCGTTTCGCCTGAACGTACGTCCGGCCTGGCGAAAACGAACGGTACGTGCGTCCGTTCGCTTCGCGTGAAGAAGAAGAAGAAGAAATTGGTTGCAATATCGCTACGGAGCTTCGTCCGTAGCTTTTGCCTGAACGTACACCTGTTCGGTCGAAAAGCTACGGAGCTTCGTCCGTAGCTTTTGGCTGAACGTACGCCCGTTCGGTCGAAAAGCTACGGAGCTTCGTCCGTAGCTTTTGCCTGAACGTACGCCCGTTCGGTCGAAAAGCTACGGAGCTTCGTCCGTAGCTCTTGCCTGAACGTACGCCCGTTCGGTCGAAAAGCTACGGAGGTTCGTCCGTAGCTTTCGCCTGAACGTACGCCCGTTCGGTCGAAAAGCTACGGAGCTTCGTCCGTAGCTTTCACCTGAACGTACGTCCGTTCGGTCGAAAAGCTACGGAGCTTCGTCCGTAGCTTTCGCCTGAACGTACGCCCGTTCGGTCGTACGAACGTACGCCCGTTCGGTCGAAAAGCTACGTACGTTTCGCGTGAACGAATGTCCGTTCGTTTCGCGTGAACGTACGTCCGTCCTGGCGAAAAGTAACGGTACGTGCGTCCGTTCGTTTCGCATGCCCGTCCTGGCGAAAACGAACGGTACGTGCGTCCGTTTGTTTCGCGTGAACTTACATCCGTTCGTTTCGCGTGAACGTACGTCCGTTCATTTCGCCTGAACGTACGTCCGTCCTGGCGAAAACGAACGGTACGTGCGTCCGTTCGCTTCGCGTGAATGCACGCCCGCTCTGGTGAAAACGAAAGGTACGTTAAACCTTTCTATTCGATTGAACGTATGTCCGATCGTTTCGCGTGAACGTACGTCCGTCCTGGCGAAAACGAACGGTACGTGCGACCGTTCGTTTCGCGTGAACGTACGTCCGTTCGATTCGCGTGAACGTACGTCCGTTCGTTTCGCGCGAACGTATGTCCGTTCGTTTCGCGTGAACGTACGTCCGGTCGTTTCGCGTGAACGTACGTCCGTTGGTTTCACGTGAACGTACGTCCGTCCTGGCGAAAACGAAGTGTACGTGCGTATGTTCGTTTCGCGTGAACGCACGTCCGTTCGTTTCGCGTGAAATGACGTCCGTTCGTTTCGCGTGAACGTACATCCGTCCTGGCGAAAACGAACGGTACGGGCGTCCGTTCGTTTCGCGTGAACGTACGTCCGTTCATTTTTGCGTGAACGTACGTCCGTCCTGGCGAAAACGAACGGTACGTGCGTCCGTTCGTTTCGCATGAACGTACGTCCGTTCGTTTCGAGTGAACGTACGTCCGTTCGTTTTGTGTGAACGTACGACCTTCCTGGCGAAAACGAACGGTACGGGCGTCCGTTCGTTTCGCGTGAACGTCCGTCCGTTCGTTTCGCGTGAAATGACGTCCATTCATTTCGCGTGAACGTATGTCCGTTCATTTCGCATGAACGTACGTCAGTCCTGGCGAAAATTAACGTGCGTCCGTTCGTTTCGCATGAACCGCATGAACTTACGTCCGTCTTGGCGAAAATGAACGGTACGTACGTCCGTTCGTTTCGCGTGAACATACATCCGTCCTGGCGAAAACGAAGGGTACGTGCGTCCGTTCGTTTCGCGTGAACGTACGTCCGTCCTGGCGAAAACGAACAGTACGTGCGTCCGTTCGTTTCGCGTGAACGTACGTTCCTCCTGGCGAAATCGAACGGTGCGTGCGTCCGTTCGTTTCGCGTGAACGTACGTCCGTTTGTTTCGCGTGAAAGTACGTCCGTCCTGGCGAAAATGAACGGTACGTGTTTGCGTTCGTTTCGCGTGAACGTCTGTCCGTTCGTTTCGCGTGAACTTACGTCCGTCCTGGCGAAAACGAACGGTACGTGCGTCCGTTCGTTTCGTGTGAACGTACGTCCGTCCTGGCGAAACGAACGGTACGTGCGTCCATTCGTTTTGCGTGAACATACGTCCGTCCTGGCGAAAACGAACGGAACCTGCCTCCGTTCGTTTCGCGTAAACGTATGTCCGTCCTGCCGGAAACGATCGGTACGTGCGTCCGTTCGTTTCGCCTGAACGTACTTCCGTCCTGGCAAAAACGAACGGTACGTGAGTCCGTTCGTTTCGCCTGAACGTACGTCCGGCCTGGCGAAAACGAACGGTACGTGCGTCCGTTCGCTTCGCGTGAAGAAGAAGAAGAAGAAATTGGTTGCAATATCGCTACGGAGCTTCGTCCGTAGCTTTTGCCTGAACGTACACCTGTTCGGTCGAAAAGCTACGGAGCTTCGTCCGTAGCTTTTGCCTGAACGGACGCCCGTTCGGTCGAAAAGCTACGGAGCTTCGTCCGTAGCTTTTGCCTGAACGTACGCCCGTTCGGTCGAAAAGCTACGGAGCTTCGTCCGTAGCTCTTGCCTGAACGTACGCCCGTTCGGTCGAAAAGCTACGGAGGTTCGTCCGTAGCTTTCGCCTAAACGTACGCCCGTTCGGTCGAAAAGCTACGGAGCTTCGTCCGTAGCTTTCACCTGAACGTACGTCCGTTCGGTCGAAAAGCTACGGAGCTTCGTCCGTAGCTTTCGCCTGAACGTACGCCCGTTCGTTCGTTTCGCGTGAACGTCTGTCCGTTCGTTTCGCGTGAACTTACGTCCGTTCGTTTCGCTTGAACGTACATCCGTCCTGGCGAAAACGAAGGGTACGTGCGTCCGTTCGTTTCGCGTGAACGTACGTCCGTCCTGGCGAAAACGAACAGTACGTGCGTCCGTTCGTTTCGCGTGAACGTATGTCCATCCTGCCGGAAACGATCGGTACGTGCGTCCGTTCGTTTCGCGTGAACGTACGTCCGTCCTGGCGAAAACGAACGGTACGTGCGTCCGTTCGCTTCGCCTGAACGCACGCCCGCCCTGGCCAAAACGAACGGTACGTGCGTCCGTTCGCTTCGCGTGAACGCACGCCCGCCCTGGCCAAAACGAACGGTACGTGCGTCCGTTCGCTTCGCGTGAACGCACGCCCGCCCTGGCCAAAACGAACGGTACCTGCGTAGAAATCCCATACGTGTAATGATGATTCCCATATTT
>NC_142928.1:197780616-197798116 GCF_046866305.1 Octopus bimaculoides
TTTTGAAGGGTTTAGGGAAAGCTTTTGGTGCTCCCTTTTGGTCCAACCACTTCCAAGGACGTTTTTTGTTATTGTACAGAATCCACTTTTCATCGCAATTTACAATACGGTCAAGAAATTGATCGGCCTGGTTACGGAGAATAAACGACGAGCAAATTTCACAACTGCGCATTTTCTGATTTTCATTCAAATCGTGTGGTATCCATTTGTCGAGCTTTTTTGATTTTCCGATTGCATGCAAATGGTTGCGGGAAGTTTTCTGGCTAACTTGAAAGTCTTTTGCCAGTTCTCGAGTGGTTTTACGTGGATCTTTCTCAATGACGGTCTTTGATTGACCGTCATCGATGACAGATGGGCGTCCACTACACTCTTGATCTTCAAGGCTCAGATCTCCACTGCGAAATCGTTTAAACCATTTTCGAGCTGACCACTCACTGGTCATTTCTTCACCAAACCTTTCGTTGATATCGCGAGCAGTTTCAGCTGCTTTACGTCCTTCTTTGAAGTTCAATAGCAAAATTACTCGAATATTGCCCCTTTGACAGTTCTATTTCGGAAGATTGTAACCATGGTGACAAAAATATCAATGTTGATTTATTGATGCGTTTGGGCAAGTGTATTCTTTTATACTTTCATTTTTTTACTTGTTTCAGTCATTTTGACTGCAGCCATGCTGGAGCACTGCCTTTAGTCGATGAAATCGACCCTAGGACTTATTCTTTGTGAGCCTAGTACTTATTCTCTCGGTCTGTTTTGCCAAACCGCTAAGTTACGGGGACGTAAACACACCAGCATCCGTTGTCAAGCAATGCTGGAGGGGACACAGACACACACGCACACACACACACACACACACACACACACACACACACACACACACACACACACATATATAAATATACGACGGACTTCTATCAGTTTCCGTCTACCAAATCCACCCACAAGGCTTTGGTCGGCCCGAGGTGCCATGCAGTGGGAGGGAACCCGGAACCATGTGGTTGGTAAGCAAGCTACTTACCACACAGCCACTCCTGCGCCTATGTCTGTATTATAAAAGAATTTCAAAAACAAAATGTTAAAAAAAATTTCAAAATTCTGCGAAAATCCGGTACAAATTCTTCATGGTTCAAAACGTTGCTAACTTTTTACTCAACCTGATAAAGTATTATAAAATATAAAATTGAATAAATCTAAGAGAGAGAGAAACGAAACGAAAATGTTTTAGTATCAGTCAAAAGGTTTATAGTTTTTTCAAGCGAAAGGACATAAATAAAAGCTTTTTCTTCATAACTTTCTTTCGATTTGAATACACACACACACTTACACACACACACACACACACACACACACACACACACACACACACACACACACACACTTACACACACACACACACACACACACACACTTATATATACACACACACACACGCACTCATGTACATGATGTGTTTTGAAAAGCTCATTTTTTGTCAACAAAACACCTGCACTGATTGTATTTCTCTTCCTAACCATTATCCAGTCTCCGGATTAAGTAATCAATTATTTGATGTATCATTTTATCAGCCAATCAGTTGGTTCGTTAAATTCCACTCGTCACAACCTCTGACTTTATCGATGATGCACCCTCATCTGCAGTTCGCGGTGTTAATCTGTAAATCCTCTTATCTTCATACAGAAACATGCAATGTCTGCAGAATAATTTATAATCTATCGAGTTTGGATTGTGACGAGAAGGGGTTAAATATGTCAGTGTTTTGCTTCTGTGCTTTGTGGTTTATGTCTATGAATGTGGTGTGTGTGTGTGTGAGTTGCTTTCTGTCGTGATCCATACAAAAAATGTATGGATCGTTGGATGGGTGATGGATGAAGTGTGATTTGAAATTTTGACCTTTCGGATTGTGATTCTTCGCAAATATTTATCTTAACAACATATATAAATTCGCTCCATACATGTATGTACGAACATGCATGCACACGCATACATATGTATCAATGTATGCAAAACGCATGTACGTAAACATGCATACTGATGAAATATCATTAATCTCTACCATGTTACTGAATATTTTTTCCGACAGTTAATGCCACACACACACACACACACACACACACACACACACACACACACACACACACACACACACACACACACACACACGGGTAGATTGGTAAATAGATAGATATGCATATACATATGCCTCACGAACATAGATATATATGTTGAAGGTTGTACTTTGGTATAATATCTAGAATGTGGTGCTGGTAGTGATGACAGGGTAGTTATTTCTTCTGCTTGTCCAAATGTTGATTCCTGTGGGTGTTTACAGGATTTTTATCTCCTCTTATTGAGCTGTCATAATTCGTTTTGCCATATTGGTAGTGTACTAATGGTGATCATACCAGTGTGTGTATATTCTTTCTACTAAACTACAGGCCGTTTCTCCTATATGAGCTCTGATGCTGTTCTTACATTAGCTTTCGTTGAGTCTTATATAACTGTAAAAACTACAATTGTAGTTTTAAAGTTTATCATTTGATTGTACAACATTTTATGTCTTTTGAAAAGATAAATAACTACATTAACATTAATTTTCGTTTCTCGTCACACTTTCCTGAATTTTTAAGCTAATTCACTTTTGGCGGTAATATCTTTTCTAATTTTGATACAAGGCCAGCAATTTTAAGGAGCAGGCCGATGACATCAGACTCATTATTTATTTGATACTTACTTCATCGACCACGAAAGGATGAAATACAAAGTCGTCTTCAGTGGAATTAAAACTTAGAATATAAAGCCGGAAGAAACGTCACAAAACATTTTGTCCGGCTGACGATTCTGCCAGCTCGCAGCATTACTTCTGGCCGCAATACCAGCAAACATTAACCAATGAAAGTTGTCGTGACACCATGTGACCGTCTTGTTTGCTGTATGGTTTCTAATAATCTTGATAGCCGGCGAGCTGGCAGTAGCGTTAGCACGTCGGGAGAAATGCTTAGCGGTATTTCGTCTGTCTTTACGTTCTGAGTTCAAATTTCACCGAGGTTGACTTTGCCTTTCAGCCTTTCAGGCTACAATGTCACTGTTAACCTTTTCTTTTAAACGTTCGGTATGTCTGTATGTGTGTTTGTATATATATATATATATATATATATATATATATATATATATATATCCCACTCATGAGGAATCGATGCTAGACGAGTCGAAACAACTGTCGTGATTAATAATAATTTCTCGTATATTCCATCTTTCGTCTTTCATTTGGCATATATATATAATACATGTGTGCGTGTATGTATGTATGTATGTATATATATACATACATTCGCCATGATTGATCGCTAGCCACTAAACATTTAAAAAATTTTCTCTGTTTATTTTCTCTTATTCCTTTCTGTGGAAGAGTATAGGCTCGAAACGTAAAAGACTTTCTCACTTTCTGAACTAATGCGTCTGTTTGTTGTTTACACACCCGTCTTCGTCTTTTGTTTTGTTTGTTTTTTTTTTGTAAATTCCAACTATATATATATGCATATATATGTACATATATTTATGCATATGTATGCATGTGTACATATCCATATATATATATATATATATATATATATATATATATATATATATATATATACATACACACATAGATATATATATGTGTATATATAAGGCATATATATGTATGCATATATGTATGTATCTCTCTCTCTCTCTCTCTCTCTCTCTATCTATCTATCTATCTATATAAGATAAAGATCGATAGCAGTTAGCCACCCCAGCGCTAATAATATAATCAGCAGCTACAAAATAACCACAACAGCAACACCAAGACCAACAACAACAACAACAACACTAGTAAGAGATGTTTTGAAGATAAGTTGTATAATAACTGGCAGAACGTTGTATTCTTTTGGACGACATGTTTCGTTTATCACACCAACATGGCGGACGTCTTTGATGCTCTTCCAATATGGCGGTCCTAGAGCCAAGTTTATACCTTCCTTCCTTCCTTCCTTCCTTCCTTCCTCCGCCATTCCTCCATTGATGATTTATTAAACACCAACAACAAGAACAGCAACAACACTCTGCTCAACTATAACAATACCAGCAACAATACCGACAATAATAATCATATAACAACAACAACAACTATAACAACAACAACAACAACAACAACAATTATAACATTATCAAGAAAAACGACAAGAACAGCAGTAGCTGCAGCAGCAGTAGGAGTGATAATAACGTCAATAACAAACACAACAACATTATTTATAACACCACCACCAACAACAACAACGTCAATAACAAAAAAAAAGAAACAACAAAAAAAACAGCAGCATTATCATGAATAACAACAACGACAACGGCAGCAATTATCACGATAACAACAACAACAACAACAACAACAAGGCCAGAAAGAACGTGCAGAAAACGAAGAAGAAGAAGAAAAAAACAACAACAATGGCAAACCATTCATAAAATAACAAACAAAATAACATTAAAAAAACATATATATTAAATCACGTTTTGTTGTTTAATGTTGTTCAATATTGTTGTTACTGGAAACAGTTGTTGTTGTTGTTGTTGTTGTTGCTATACATCTTCTTGTTGCTATTGTAGTACTCTTTCCTTTGTTTTCGTTTGTTTTTGTTTTCTTCGTTTTTTTTTTCCCCATGACTCTTTTCTTCTCTTATTTTTTCTCTTCTTGTTATTTTTTATTGTTGTTGTTGTTTCATTTGTCTTCACATTTTTATTCCATCAGGAACGGTAAAAAAAAAAGAAAAATTAAACAAAATATAAATTACATATAAAAAATATCGAAATTTCAGCAAATCTAAAAAAAAAGAAATGGAGAAGAACGAAAATAAAACACTCTTTCATCTTCGTTTGATCTTTCATTCATAACTCTTTCTTCTTTATTCATTGACTTTTACTCTCTCGCTTTCTCTCTCTCTCCCCTCCCTCTTTCTCTCTTATCTCTCTCTCTCTCTCTGTTATTATTGTGTTTCCGTTTTCTTCATTAATTTAACTAATTTATTTATATGTATTTTTTATATTTAATAATCTATTTTATTTTATTTTATTTTGGGTCTCCCCCCCCTTCACGTTTGTGATTATTTTTTTTTACATTTATTATTGGTCATGTGTATGTGTGCGTGTGTGTGTATTTATGTATATGTTCACTTTGTGTATGTGTGCGGTGTGTGTCTATGTACATGGTTTATGATTGTGTGAGTATGATGTGATATAGTGAGGTGTATGTGTGTCCCACGAGGGGTGATGCAGAGTGGTGTGAGGTAGAGCGGCGTGCTGTTCAGATATTTGCAACAGAATGAATTCTGGTCGCGGCATCTCGGTACCAGGCTGTGGTGTTAAACGGGGGCGGGGGTGCATTCTACCGACCCCACAAATTAAAAGTCCTCAGGGACCAAATAGTGGGGGGAGTAATCAGAAGAAATGCCACGAACCAGACGAAGAAGCACTGCAAAAGGGGTTACGGACCCGGCCATGAAAACAAAACCATTAAAAAAATGGTAAAAAGTTAGAAAAAGAAACAGATTACCAAAAAAAAAAAATTAAAATGTTCCAGTGTCATTGGATTGTGGCCATGCTGGGGCAGCGATTGTAAAGGTTTAGGCGAACAAATCCTCTACGATACTTGTTTATACAAATCTGATAATTATTCTATCGCTGTGTTTTTTAACGAACCGCGAAGTTTTGGGGACATAAACGAATCAACAGCGGTTGTGAAGCTATGGAGAGACAAATACAAAGATACACACACACACACGACATACACATGCGTGATTGCGCACAGAAACACACATGCACGCGCGCGGCTTATACACTCCCATGGCATCGGTCGGTCCAGAGTACACAGGAGAACATGTATCGAAAGTGCCGCCACAGAGTGGGACTGAACCCGGAGCGAAGTGGTTAGAAAGAGCGCTAACACAACCACACCTGTGCATTTCAGCAGAAACTACATTTAGTAAGCGGAACGTTTACGACGGATAGTCCATGTGTCAACGACGGGGCCACTAGGATCTTTCTTTAGTTCGGAAAAGTGTTCTGCTTAAAAGTCTCCTCCTACCACACCTCACGAATCTGTTATCCTCGACGGTCCTTAATCGCTGGTATTGTTTCATCCCAGATCCTCGTTAAGCAAGCAAAGTTATGATCGAACACGTGTGACTGATGAAGGGGCGTGGCCGACTGGTTAGGGTGTTGCACTCACTCTTGTGGTCGTGGTTTCGATTATCGGAAGAAAGGGTGCGTTGTGCCCTTCAGCAAGACGTTTCATTTCATTTTAATCCAGACCACTCAGTTGTGAATGGGCCACCCCTTGTGACGGACAGGGGCACCGCATTGATGTCGGTCACATAAACGCTAAGGAAACCGAGTAACTGACCATTTGTGTCCTCGGGAACCAAGATCAGAGGATGACCAGAGGATGACCGTGTGAATGACAATGTGGATGACCAGAAGATGACCAGAGGATGACCATGTGGATAACCAGAGGATGACCGGAGATGACCAGAGGATGACCATGTAGATGACCAGAGGATGACCATGTGGATGACCAGAGGATTGCCTTGTGGATAACCGGAGATGACCAGAGGATGACCATGTGGATGACCAGGAGATGACCATGTGAATGACCAGAGAATGACCATGTGGATGACCAGAGGATGACCATGTAGATGACCAGAGGATGACCATGTGGATGACCAGAGGATTGCCATGTGGATAACCGGAGATGACCAGAGGATGACCATGTGGATGACCAGAGGATGACCGGGGATGACCAGAGGATGACCAGAGGATGACCATGTGGATGACCATGTGGATAACCAGAGGATGGCTATGTGGATAACCAGAGGATGACCATAGAATAACCATGTAGTTGATGACTGACAGTTACGTCTTTGAAACTGCATCATCCAACATTCCGTGCAAGGTAGAGATTTCAGGAGTGCGTTAGCTGTCTTATTTTTCCAGCAGCAGACGCGGGCGTCTGTTATGGTAAGAAGAAGCTTGCCTCCAAGCCACATGGTTCCAGGTTCAGTCTCACTGCGTGACACTGTGGGCAAGTGTCTTCTACTATAGCCTCGGGCCGACCAAAGCCTGTGAGTGAATTTTGTAGACGGAAACTGAGAGAAATCCAGCGGTTCGACAAAAGACACCGATAGAATAAGTAACAGGCTTTTAAAAAAGTACTGGTTGTCAATTTGTTCGACTAAGTTACTTGAAGGCGGTGTATGTGTGAGTGTGTGTGTGTGTGTGTGTGTGTGTGTGTGTGTGTGTGTGTGTGTGTTGATATATATGAAAGTGCGTGTATTTATGAATGAAAATTTGGATATGTGTGCGTCCCCCTGTTTATATGTGCGCGCGAGAGTGTATATGCGAATGGTGGTAAAACATCTTTCCATGAATTCTTGTGTCGGATCCATGTCTAAATGGATGTGTGTAAGTGAGTATTGCATATACGTGAGCGTATGCGCGTTGCATATTATATATATGTATATATATACATACATATATATATATATATATATATATATATATATATATATATATATATATATATATATATATATATATATATATATATGTATGTATGTATGTATGTATGTATGTATATATATATATATATATATATATATATATATATATATATGTGTGTGTGTGTGTGTGTTGTTATTTTCTTGTTTGTTTTCGTAATTGTGTACCATATTCTCCATTCTTCGTCTTTTTGTGTACCATGTTCTCCGTGTTTTGTCTTTGTTGCCGTACACATTCGTTAGCTTTCTTACAAAGGGGTCAAATGTTCTTAGCTTCGACTTTTTTTGGGGTGGGGGTGGGGCAACAAGATCGAACCAGCTCAGGTGTAACTGCCCGAAACAGTAAAGACTTCTGGTAACTTGACTGAGGAAAGAAGGCTACAAATGACCCGTCTTTTTTTTTTTTGCCTGTCCTGCGAATTGTTGTTTCTCTTGTCCTTGTCTCGTCTATCTGTCCGAATGTTTTATTGTACTCTATTGCGTTTTTGTTCCATTTATATATATATATATATATATATATATATATATATATATATATATATATATATATATATATATATAACATGGCTGTCCATTCGAACAGACTCTACTGCGATTTTTTAACCCCAGGAGGACATCTCTTCTAGGTGGTGTCAACGATGCACAGCTGCATCCGATAAATTGCGAGCAGGGGAACGAACTCCTATAACCCTCTAGCGGCGAGACCAGCAGACCAGTCCTGGTCTCGGGCTATTTCTGCCACTCTTCAGTAGCAGACACCTTGTCTACTCGAAATGGCAGTAACTCGCTTCCACTTGCAATATATAGATATATATTTCCAGCGAACACACAAAAATGCTAGTTCTAAAATCTAAAATACACACATATATACAACACGACCATACACGCATGCTCACCCAAACAGTTGTTTTCATTCCCATCTTCCTTATCAAAAATCAGGACCACATACTGTACCAACCTAGGGCTGAAGGCTCACAGCTTTTTGATATCTCGCGAAAGAAGCTAACCGTTCTCGAAGGAGTCGATGTAGAGATGTTCTACAGGCATCTGGATAACGGAATACTTGTGATTCCAGGCGAACCAACGTCGCTGCAAGAGACGCAAATGACGGCAGCGATAGTAAACTCTGGTTTTTCTTCTTTTATTGGTTTCAACCTGAGAGCTGCGGCCATGCTGGGGCACCGCCGTTAGCTTTGCTACACTTTCACTACTTGAAACCTCCTCTGATATGTGACATTTGGTGAACGAGGGAGTTTGATGTTACTGCTTTCATCTGTGTTTCCTGCCGCGAAATAGGTTCAACCGGAACTCTTAACAAGAGGAGATCCAGTTCTGTTTTGAAGACACTTACATCCACCCAACGCAGGTCTCTTACACGCATTTTGAAAGGATATTGAAGAGCTGTAGGCCCTTGAAACCTAAGCTGTTACACAATCTCGTTCCGTATCCTGACGTCAATATCTTATTCACCAAATATTAAATATTATTGAAGCAGCGTTGATTACATAGCCGGTACTCCAGCATGATCACAGCCCTCAGGATGAAACATGTAAAAGAGTAAAATTGTGTATGTATATTTGTATTAATTAAAACAGCTTGATTCGGTTCGAAGCGAAGTAAAGTTTCGCGGGTTTCTAACAGATTTAGATTACCGAATGGAAGAATGCAGGAAGTCCAAGATGGTTACTGGAAAATTGGCTGCTATTGGTCAAGACGGGTCACATGGTGTTGTCAGAGTAGGCTCAATTGCTCAGCTACAACAGTTCCTTCTTTGACCGCAAAGCTGGACAGGAAGCAGGTGGCGCCTAGATGTTTGGATGTGTCAGAAGTACGACCGGTGAGTGTGTGTGTGTGCGTGCGCATATACACACACGCGTACTCACACACACACACATCAAATTAAAGAAAGGAGAAAGAAATAGGAATTGCGTAATCAGCTTCATTAGCTGATAGCTGTTTCTGCTACAAGGTGTAATGCTCTCAGAGCTGAGTGCTTGAACATTTTATAGCAGAACCGGAAGTAATGAGCGAATGGAGTCGATTAAGTAATCCCTAATCCTTCGTTCTTCCTTTACTTAGGTACGCCTTCCATTTTACACTCAGCATTCGCCTCAGACTTTATCTCGAAGCATATCCGGGTTATTCGTATCGCCATGCCGAAGCGAAATGCTAATACGGGTGTGTGTGTGTGTGTGTGTGTGTGTGTGTGTGTGTGTATGTGTGCATGTGCGTGTGTATTTGTGTGTGCTTGTATCTGTGTGTGTATGTGTGCATGTGCATGTGTGTGTGTGTGTTCATGTGTGTGTGTGTTCATGTGTGTGTGTGTTTGTGTGTGTGTGCTTGTGTGTGTGTTTGTGTATGTGTGTATGTTTTTGTGTGCTTGTGTGTGTGTGTGTGTGTGTGTGTACTTTGGGGTTGCACGCGTGTGTATGTGTGCATGTGTATGTGCGTGCGCTTGTGCGTGTTTGTGCTTGTGTGTGCTTGTGTGTTGTACGTGTTTGTGCATGTGTGTGTGTGAGTTTGTGAGTGTACTTGAGTGTGTGTGTGCTCGTGTGTGTGTACTTGTATGTTGTGCTTGTGTATGTATGTGTGTGTATGTGTTTGTATGTATATGTGTATGTGTATGCGTTTGTGTGCACGTGTGTGTAATTGTGTGTGTGTACGTATGTGTGTGTATGTGTTTGTGTGTGTGTTTGCTTGTGTGTGTGTGTGTGTGTGTGCATGTATATATGTGCGTGTGTGTATGCGCGTGTGTGTGTATCCGTGTGTGTGCATGTGTGTTTGTTTGTGTGCATGTATGTGTATTTGTGTGCGTGTGTCTACGTATGTATGTGAATGTGTGTGTGTTTGTGTGCATATGTGTGTATTTGTGTGTGTGTATGCGTGTGTATGCGTGCGTGAGTGTTTGTGTGAGCATATGTGCGTGAGTGTCTGCATGTATATATGTGCGTGTGTATGTGCGTGTGTGTATGCGCGTGTGTGTATGCGTGTGTAGTATGTGTGTGTGTGTGTGTGTTTCACCTGTGTGTACCATATATTTTAGTATCAAAACTATTTTCCTGCCTTCGCTGGTTCAACGTTTTTTATATTTTCACCATTTTTTTATTGTCAAAAAGTCAAAACAACAACAACAACAACAACAACAACAACAACAACAACAACAACAACAACAACAACAACAACCCTAATCTAAAATTTTGATTGATCTGTATCGAACATTTTAGTTTCCTGAAATAATGACAACAACGACAACGGTGACGATGATGATGATGATGATGAGGAGGAGGAGGAGGAGGAGGAGGAGGGGGAGGAGGAGGAGGAGGGGGACTATGATGATGATGATGATAATGATAATGATGAGGACGGTGGTGGTGTTGTAATAGTTGTGATGATGAAGCTGATGCTGATGATGGTGATACTGCTGCTGCTGCTACGCTGTTGTTGCTATTATTATTATTATTATTATTATTATTATTATTATTATTATTATTATTATTATTATTGTTATTATTATTATTATTGTTATTATTATTATTATTATTATTATTATTATTATTATTATTATTATTATTATTATTATTGTTATTATTATTATTATTATTATTATTATTATTATTATTATTATTATTATTATTGTTATTATTATTATTATTATTATTATTATTATTATTATTATTATTATTATTATTATTATTATTATTATTATTATTATTATTATTATTATTGTTATTATTATTATTATTATTATTATTATTATTATTATTATTATTATTATTATTATTATTATTATTATTATTATTATTGTTATTATTATTATTATTATTATTATTATTATTATTATTATTATTATTATTATTATTATTATTATTATTATTATTATAGTGGCAGTCGTACTGGTAATGACGATGAAAAGAGTCGTCAACATCATCAGCATCATGTTGATGTTGATAATGATGATGGTGATGATGGTGATGATGGTGGTGATGATGGTGATGATGGTGGTGATGATGATGATGATGATAATAATGGTGATGATGATGATGGCGGTGTGTAGTAAAAACAATATCAAACAACAATAATGATTGCAACAAAAACAAGAACAACACCAACAGCAACAATGATGATGATAACAACAACAACAACAACAACAACAACAATAGTTAGTAAATTCGATGAGGACAGTTTTAACAAAGTTTTTCTTCCTTTTCAATTGACCTTTCCGATTGAGTTCTTTGCTTGACCTCTCGCAGATGACCTCCCAGACTGACCTTTCTGATTGATTACACCGAGAATGTCTTATTTATGTGCCTCTCTCTGACAATATCAGGGAATATTTATGATTTCTCATTGGCCAGGTCAATGGAATCTTGGCACACACACAACGTAAACAGTCTGTTAAATGTTGCCATAGTGTTGCGCTTTTGACGAACGCCGCACGCTTTGAGAAGTGGATCCATTAATAATTCCAAGACGGAAATAACCATTCTGTCATTGAGTTAGTTGCAACACCAAATCAGATTCTTCCGACGTTATCAGTTACACCCGAAAAACCTAAACTCTAAGAAGAGAGGTTCGCTCTCAAAGACATCAGTTTTGTTTTAAATAAAATATATGCCATTGTAGCTGCTTAGCCCTGAGTTAGTGATGGCTTAACAGCTCTGTGATCGAAGGCATCGCATCTTTGTATCCATTCAGACCAAGCTTATCTAAAGATCACCTAATATAATTCAAAGACAGTAGAGTGTAATTAGATGGATATTTGGCTGTTATTTCATGGTGGTTGAGGTTCCACTTAGAAACACCGCAAGGCGGCGAGCTGGCAGAATCGTTAGCACGCTGGACGTCTGTCTTTACGTTTTGAGTTCAAATTCCGCCGAGGTCGACTTTGCCTTTTTTCTCTTTTCGGGGTCGATAATTAAGTACCAGTTACGCACTGGGATTGATGTAATCGACTTAATCCCTTTGTCTGTCCTTGTTTGTCCCCTCTGTGTTTAGCCCCTTGTGGGCAATAAAGAAATAAGAAACGTTAGCACACCGGGCGAAATGCTTAGCGGTATTTCATCTGTCTTTACGTTCTGAGTTCAAATTCCACCAAGGTCGACTTTGCCTTTCATCCTTTCGAGGTCGATAAATTAAGTACCAGTTACGCACTGGGATTGATGTAATCGACTTAATCCCTTTGTCTGTCCTTGTTTGTCCCCTCTATGTTTAGCCCCCTGTGGACAATAAAGAAATAAGAAACACTGCTTGGATGACTCCTCCAACCGACTGAGCCTCTTGTTATAGAATCTTCGTGTGTGGTCTTATATAAAATCGATTGTTATTATATAGACCCAAGGCAGCAAAAGTCTAGCAGATGCATGATCAATGTGTTCCAGTTGTGACAATCGCATCGAGGCTTCCTTGTTTTACTTGTATAAAATAAATACCGTATTTGATGGACTTTTTTTTCAACAAAAGCGTCTCCAAAAAGTCAGCCCAGGTCGGTCCTGCCATAAGCTCCAATGCGCTTAGATCTTGTTTTCCTTATTATGCGCCTCTGAAATTAAGGGGCCTCTCATATGCTTGTGTATGTTTAAGCTATCAAATAGGGTGTGTGCGTGTGTGCGTATTTATGTGTGTGTATGTGTGTATGTGAGTACGTGTGAGTGTTTGTGTGTGTGTGTGTGTGTGTTTGTTTGTGTGTGTGTTTGTGGGTGTGTGCGTGCGTATGTATGTGTGTGTGCATGTGTGTATATGTGTGTGTATGTGTGTGTGCTTGGATGTGTGTGTACTTGTGTGTTGTGCGTGTGTATGTATGTCTGTGTATGTGTTTGAGTGCGTATGTATGTGTGCATTTGTGTGTATTTGTGTATGTACGTATGTGTGCGTATGTGTATGTGTTTGTATGTGTGTATGCATGAATTTGTATGCTTGTGTGCATGTGTGTGTGTATTTGTTTGTGTGTGTGTATTTGTTTGTGTGTACGTATGAGTGTGCATGTATGTGTGTGTGTGTGTGTGTGCGTGTGTATGTATGTGTGTATGCGTGTTTATTTGTGTGTGCGTGTGTCTCTGTATGTCACATGATCGACCCGACTATCGGATGTTGTTATACATCACTGGTCACAATGCGCTTTGCATCGTTTTAGCTTTCGAATGAGGCCACCTTGCCGGTTAGGTGAGCCGGCCAACGTTCCTCTTGACCGGAAGTTCAGACCCTCGCAGGGTGACCCCTTTAAGCTGAGTGGAGGGAAGCAACGTGAAATGAAGTGTTTTGCTCAAGAACGCAACACACCGCTAGTCTGGGAACCGAACCCAAACTCTAACGATCGAAAGGGC
This sequence comes from Octopus bimaculoides, assembly GCF_046866305.1. Lineage (NCBI taxonomy): Eukaryota > Metazoa > Mollusca > Cephalopoda > Octopoda > Octopodidae > Octopus > Octopus bimaculoides. Next base: position 197,794,505 of record NC_142928.1, read on the forward strand.
AATAACCCTACCACTAGGCCAAAACCCTCACACACACACGCACGCGCGCGCGCAATTATTAGTGACAGAAGCAGAATTAATACCAAGAAGCAATCTTTGTATCCAACTTAACGTGGACGTTTTCTCAGAACCCTGAAAATCGTGTTATTTGCTTGAGAGGAACCCTCATATGGAGACATAGTGTATAAAAGCATGCGTATTTATATCGTAAGTAGAAGAAAATCGAGTGCAACAGGCGCCAGACCTACCAGATCACTGACTCCGACGTATATCGTGTCTTTAGTGGTAGACGTCCGGTAACCGTATAACAGCTGAATCTCACTGCCAACTATATATAGAATTTCGGTGACTTTTCAGCACCTCTGTCACTGAGGTGACAGGGTACGTTGAAATCACATGATCTGGTAGTTCTGGCACCCGGAACATACGGTTCTTGTCTGCAAACCATATAAATATGTCTCTTTTTATGCACCATGCTTCCTATGAGAGCTCGTCTCGAGGTAAATAAGCCAGTATTCGGCGTTCTAACAAAACATCTTAATTGTCAGCTCAGATTTCTCAAACCTTACCTGGTGCATATCTTTTCAAGTACCTGATTCGATCTGATTCCTTATTTTACTATTAACTACGGCACTCGGTCGGTTGCGACGATGAGGGTTCCAGTTGATCCGATCAACGGAACAGCCTACTTGTGAAATTAACGTGCAAGTGGCTGAGCACTCCACAGACACGTGTACCCATAACGTAGTTCTCGGGGAAATTCAGCTTGACACAGTGTGACAAGGCTGACCCTTTGAATTACAGGCACAACAGAAACAGGAAGTAAGAGTGAGAGAAAGTTGTGGTGAAAGAGTACAGCAGGGTTCGCCACCAGCCCCTGCCGGAGTCTCATGGAGCTTTAGGTGTTTTCGCTCAATAAACACTCACAACGCCCGGTCTGGGAATTGAAACTGCGATCCTATGACCCCGATTCCGCTGCGCTAACCACTGGGCCATTGCGCCTCCACATTTTTTTACTTTATATATATGTATGTGTGTGTGTGTGTGTGTGTGTGTGTGTGTGTGTGTGTGTGTGTGTGTGTGTGTGTGTTTGAGAATTAAATTGCTCTGTTAGTCTTCACGTTAATCCTTCCTCGGAGGGAGTAACATGAAGGATTAATGTTTCAAGCGAGTTCATTTGTCCTAGCTGTACTCTCTAACTGTGAAGCGGCCTCTCATGTCTCTATCTTCTGATACCAATAAAACCACGCAAAATCCTTTTTGCGACGTATTTTGTTCCGAGGAGGTCAGGTAGTTCTTATAAAACTGTGCAAATGATCCAAGATACGTGATGTTGGCGTTGTCATCGAAGTTCCGGTGGAATATCTGAGGGTTGGTGATGCTTGGTGAGATGTTGCCTGTGTGATGAATGTAAGGAGGCGCAATGGCCCAGTGGTTAGGGCAGCGGACTCGTGGTCATAGGATCGCTGTTTCGATTCCCAGACCGGGCGTTGTGAGTGTTTATTGAGCAAAAACACCTAAAAGCTACACGAGGCTCCAGCAGGGGCTGGTGGCGAACCCTGCTGTACTCTTTCACCACAACTTTCTCTCGCTCTTACTTCCGGTTTCTGTTGTGCCTGTAATGCAAAAGGGTCAGCCTTGTCACACTGTGTCACGCTGAATATCCCCGAGAACTACGTTAAGGGTACACGTGTCTGTGGAGTGCTCAGCCACTTTCACGTTAATTTCACGAGCAGGCTGTTCTGTTGATCGGATCAACTGGAACCCTCGACATCGTAAGCGACGGAGTGCCAACAACAACGATGAATGTGAACGGAAAGGAGGTTTCAGTGGAGGCCAATTTGGGGAAGAAGGATTGGTCGGAATGTTTCGGTGCAAGTTTTTATAGAAAGACAACACAAAATGAACATGAAGCTTAACATTGTCATATACTGACTGAATCTCTCATGAGCGTAAAATTGATTATACTGTTTGTAATTAGTCTCAGAACAGGTGCAAATAACAGGTGTATAAAAGAGGTGTCTATAACAGATATATAGAACAGGTGTGTATAATTGGTGTTTATGCAACGTGTATAAAACAGGTATATACAAAAGAAGGTCGAAATAACAGTGTTGCATATATAGACACAACACACAAGAGATCTTCCGTGTCTTCTGTGTCTTCCCTGGAAATGGAGATAATTCCTCGACTATCATGAGTGTTACGTCCCCCCCCCTGCGATAGGTGAAAATCCGCGAAGTAGAAACAATACTGTATATTTTTAAAAAATTATTTTTATAATTTGTATATATTTATATCATTATAAATGCAAAACAACCCCACACCTCGCCTCCCGAGTTTCGTTTTACGTACAGTATGTGCGATTCTTCGTTTACGGTACACCACGTTTTTTCTTTTAATATATTTCAATTAATGTGTTATACAGTGCAGTACTGTATTTTTATTTATTAATTTATTAATTTTTAGGCGTAATAAGGGTTATTTTACCTCAGAAATAACTAAAATCTAACAAAATATGAATACCTATCGGCCGCAGAAACCCGCGATATACTGAGGAGTCCGCGATATAAATTTATATGTATTGGCCAGAAAAATCCGCGATGTACTGAGGTGAACCGCGATGTGGTGAGTGATTACTGTGCTCAGCCTTTTTTCTTTTTGCTTGACTACATGCAACACGTTATTTTGAATAATTGCTATTAACAAAATTCATGGATAGGTTTGTGTGTGTATATATATATATATATATATATATATATATATATATATATATATTGTTTAAAAGAGTTCCAACACTGTCTGTTTTTTATGTTTTATTTATATTCCTGCAAAACCAATGTGGGATATAGAATATGGAATATACAATATATAATATAAAATAAAAATGGATGGTACTATGAATATATGGAATATGTCTTATTGAATAGATGAAATATTGAGTGTTCAATATAATGGATTAAATATATAAAGGCGAATACGTATTTTCTATACCTTGTGGTATTTCATCATGGCCGGTATGACAGACTTTAACAGACTGTATGTATATATATATATATATATATATATATATATATATATATGTGTGTGTGTGTGTGTGTGTGTGTGTGTGTGTGTGTGTGTGTGTGTGTGTGTGTGTGTATGCATAACGTAACAAAAGGGCTTACTCATTCCATTCTCCTTGTTTGTACTTTTAAAACCTCTGCAGATATTTGTAGATTTTCACACATGTGTTTCATAAAACAAACAAACCTCGGCTCATTGTATGTCTCATAGCCTGGACCCATGCCAGGAGCTTAAAAAAGATGAATATAGACGTATTCTTTCCATTTGATTTCCATATGATTACACTTGTTTCGTAACTTTTCTCATGTAGTATTACTACTTTTAGTCAACAAAAATATGCGTATATGTTCACAACAACAGACGTGCTCAGTGACGCGTCTTGCTGGCAGAACTGTTAGCGGTATTTTGTCCGTCTTCACGTTCTGAGTTCAAATTCTGCCAAGGTCGATTAAGCCTTTCAGGGTCTATAAAATAAGTACCAGTTGTACACTGGGGTCGATATAATCGAGTACACCCTTCTCTGAAATTGCTGGCCTTGTGCAGAAA
>NC_142928.1:197803116-197818116 GCF_046866305.1 Octopus bimaculoides
AGATAGCGACTAAATCTCCCTCAAATATCACCCTGCCATTTTAGAGACAAAGGGCTCATTAAATATTGTTATTCTAGATGGACTGTGCTAAGAAAAAGATGGACTGGCCAAACCTGAAATGTTTAGTCATATCTACATGACCAGGGATCTGCAGACGTGGTCACTCTACAACCAGGTATTAGGCGGGGAGCTGGCAGAATCGTTAGCACGCCGGGCGAAATGCTTAGCGGTATTTCGTCAGTCTACGTTCTGAGTTCAAATTCCACCGAGGTCGACTTTACCTTTTATCCTTTCGGGATCAATAAATTAAGTACCAGTTGCGTACTGGGGTCGATCTAATCGACAGACAGCCCCTCCCCAACACCAGTGATCATGCCAATGATGGTGCTTTCTCTTGTTGTGTACGCTGGTGTACATTTTTATTGTTAAGTTCTGGAAGATTCGAACGTGATCTTTTGTACGGGTTTACTCTGTTAGCCTTTTGTAAGTGTTCGATAAATTAACCCCACAAGGCAACAAGGGTTTACTATTGCAGTGAGGATGGTTTGTGCCAGAGCACGTCCCACTCTCTCTCCTCCTTCAAACTTGTATTGGCCTGCTGCAACAAATGCCAGAAGCACAATGGCAATCAATCTGCAGAATATGTATGCAACACCCATCTCTTAGACGAGCAGCGAACGAGCTGCAGGGCTTCATCTGACCTTCGTTCATTAAGGTGTCTGTATATATATATATATATATATATATATATATATATATATATATATATATATATATATCACAGCATCGACCAGACTATTGGATGTTATACATCGCTGGTCACTATGCGCTTCGAAATGTTCTATATATATATATGTATATATATCTGATGGCCCACGTAGTACGTTTTGTCATGAATTTGGAGTTACACGTTCTTTAACAGTTTGTGTTGTGAAGATTCATGGATGGAAAATCTCAAAGACATAATATCAGAGCCACACAACAACTGGCGGTGAATTATTTTATCGACCCTGGGATGCATGAATGTCGGAGTCAATCTCTGCGAGATTTGAACACATGACATAAAGGGACATAACTTAATAACGGAAGTCATTTAATCCTTCGCCTTACCATATCTACCTCGGTGCTGTTGCTGGTGCTGGTGGTGCTGCCGCAGTGGCTGCTGATGTTGATGATGACGATGATAAAGATGATGATGACGATCATCATCATCGTCATCATCATCATGACGACGATGATGATGATGATCATGTGATAATGTTACCAGCGAAGATTTAATGGGGAGATAACACACTTCTAAGCGTGACGTAGACAGAAAGCCATGAAAACGTCCATGGCAAGTTTTTCGAGATAAATATCATAATTAGTTAGTTTTCTAATTAACAAACGAATGTATCTGCTAGTGTGGTTTGTGAATTAAGATCAGTCTTGAGATAAGTCACAAAAATTAAGAGACACCAACCGTCGTTCGAAAACTGCTTCTTGGTGCTCTCTTTTGCCTGCCAGATGTCGCCATCGTCAACAAAACGGTATTTGAATAACTCGGAGAAGTTTTACACGCTTGCAAATATCAAATGTGTGTGTGTGTGTGTGTGTGTGTGTGTGTGTGTGTGTGTGAGTGTGAGTGTGCGTGTGTGCGTGTGTGCGTGTGTGTGTGTATGTGTGTGGGTGTGGGGGGTGGGGTGGGTGTGAATGGAAGGTGGGAAGGAGTTAGAAAACGTCTTTGAATGTGTGGCTGTTTGTGTGTAACAAAGTGTATATTTGTGTTAATGAGGCATGTATACGTACATACATAATACATATATATATATGCATATGTATATATATATATATATATATATATATATATATAGATATATATATATGTATATATATATATATATATATATATATATATATATACATATACACACACGTATACATATATATTTATACTCATATATATGTATTATTATATAATTATATGTATATGAATGTATATATAATACATACATATATATATCTATATATGTATATATATATATATATGTATATGTGTGTGTATATATATATATATATATACATATATATATATATATAAATGTGTGAGTGTATGTCTATCTTTTAATCAATCTATCAATCCATCTCTGTCTCTCTTTGCATACTATTCTGCTGCAATGTCGCCTCCTTTCCCTTTTACCGTCTCTCTCGGTGCACGCACACACACACACACACACACACACACACACACACACACACACACACACACACACACACACACACAGAGCCACGACAAAACCGAGGGTAAAAAGATATCAGTGTAAGAAAGAAACGTGAGTCAAGCAGTGAGATAAAAACTGAGATTTTGGAATATTGAAAAGTAATAATATAAATCTAAAGAATATTCCAGAACAACAAGTAGAAAGAGACTGGTTTGCTGTGATACGTCTAACATTACATAGCATTGCAGAGATGGCGGCTGCGTGTGCATGTTATATCATATAAACACACACATACATACATACATACATACATACATATACATATATATATATATATATATATATATATATATATATATATATATATATATATATATATATATATATATATGTATGTATGTATGTATGTATGTATGTATATATATATATATATGTATATATATATATATATATATATATATATATAATATATACAGCAATAAGAAAATGGGGGGATCAAGAAGTGGTATTCATCAAGTTCTAGACATTATATTATGTCTAGCTATTTATTTTTTAAAAAGGCAATTATAACAATATACATATATGTATAACATATTATGCTTTACACATATAATATATAAAAATACCAGTAATTATTAAAATATTTGATGTAGGGCATAGGAAGTAGGATAATATCTTACAGCTGTTTCAGCCAAGAAGCCATGACTGAAACAGCTGTAAGATATCCTACTTTCCATGGTCTACGTTATATATTTTAATAATTACTGGTATTTTTATATATTATATATGTAAATCATAATATATTATACATGTACGTATATTGTTATAATTGCCTTTTTAAAAAATAAATAGCTAGACAATATAATGTCTAAAATTTTATGATCCCCTCCATTTTCTTATTGCTGTATAAATTAAGAGTAAATAACTTTTTACCCTCACCCATTTATTACACTCGGTAATTAAAAAAACACTTGTGTATTCATAATTTGGTATTCTACCAGCAGTATATTGGATAGATATTATCCCTCAGTTGGTTGGATTCACAACCTCTAACTCTCTTGGAATTATATATATATATATAGTCAAATGACTGAAACAAATAAATGAATAAAAGAATATATATATATGTATATATATATATATATATATATATATATATATATATATATATATATATATATATATATATATATATATATATATATACATATATATATATTCTTTTATTCATTTATTTGACTGCGGCCATACTGGAGCACCGCCTTTAGTCGAACAAAATCAACCCCAGGACTTATTCTTTGTAAGCTTAGTACCTATTCTATCGGTCTATTTTGCCGACCCGCTAAGTCACGGGGATGTAAAACACTCCAGTATCGGTTGTTAAGCGATGTTGGGGGAGGGACAAAAATACACACACACACACACACACTCGGCAATTACCACCTGATGCTCATGCAGAGAAACATTGAGAGTGATCTTGATTAAAGACTGTTCATTCCATTAAAATTCTCGTATCATATGTAAACATTAGTTTGTTTTTGAAGCATTGAAATGTATCGTAGAACAAGTAGAAAGACATGTTTTTTTCAACACTGAACAGTATATATAAAGGATAAAATCCTTTTAAGAGCAGAAAAATTTTGCTGGCAACCAGCCATGAGGAACGAACTCACAGCCCTCCAATATCCGGTTGGGGGTACTCTACCCTTTAAGCCAAACTGCCTCATGCCTGGTTGCCGGCAATTTTTTCTGCTCTTAAAAGGATTTTATCCTTTATATATGCTGTTCAGTATTTACGTGTTGAAAAAAAAAATCTTTTTTCTTCTATTTAAAAAAAACTATGGAGAGCCGCTGAAGAGGTGGCAGGATGTGTGACGAAAGGGCAATAATAATTTGAAGGGAAGTGCGTGTGTTTATTTGGTAAAGTAAAAAAGAAGTTACTATTCCGAAATATAACTATATATATGTATATATATATATATATATATATATATATATATATATATATATATATAACTATATATATATATATATATATATATATTACTATATATATATATATATATATATATATATATATATATATATATATATATATATATATATATATATATATATGTATATATATATGTATATATGATATATACATATATATATATGTAATAATATACATATGGAAAATACTGGAAGGACTGGTGCCAAACTTTGGTATCAAGTACTACAGGAATGCCCGCACGGGTCGCCACTGCATGGTGCCAAAGGTACCGTCCACTGCATCTCACATAAGAACGAGATACTGCAGCAGCCTCGGTTTCAGAGGACCTCAGCTCTTCAATGCCCTGCCAAAACATTTGAGAGACATGCAAGACATGGATGCGGAGGTCTTCAAGACAAAACTTGACGCTTTCCTCTCCACGATACTAGACGAACCAATGGCTCGTAATGAGACGCAGCTTAGGGCAGCTGTGTCAAATTCTCTTATACACCAGATGTGCCATCAAAACTCTTGATTGGACCACGTCAGGTGGGGGAGAAGAGCCATGCAAGGAACGTGAAAATCACGGTGGTGCACCAGCATGACCGCAGCCACTTGGCTAAAACACATAAATAAATAAATAAAAATAAATAAATATATATATATATATATATATATATATAACTATATATATATATATATATATATATATATATATATATATATATATTATAAATTAAAAGGGTAAAGGATTATCAATTTATTAATTAATAAATCAATTAATAATTAATAATTTTTTACCAAGCCCATCGGTATGAAAGCACCATTATTGGTGGAGAACTTATTTAAAGCTCATATATATTTATAAACATAATTAAGGGATCAGCAAATATTTGCTTCACCATATACCGAAGTTCAGAAATAGCAGCTGCTGATCCCTTAATTATGTATATATATATATATATATATATATATATATATATATATATATATATCGTTGAAGATGGTAGTGAACTGTTGAATGTCTTGGAGTGAGCTTGCTTGCCAATTCTTCAACTGACACAGCATCATCCTTCTTAAGTTCTGACAAAAGAAGCTCACCATCAAATTCAACAAGGTGTCCTATTCGTGGCCTCTCTCTTAGGTTGAAATCACCATTTTTGAGCTTTGCAAACCATCTTCTGCAACTTCTTTCATTCAAGCCCCCTCCCCCATAAACAGAATGGATATTTCAGGCTGCTTCGGCTGCATTGTTTCCCTTTTTGAACTCATAAAGCATTATGTACCTTAAATGCTCCTTCGATACATTCATCTTTGAGGGAGTTTATATTAGTAATTAATTCAGTCAGACTATTCTGTAAAAAGAGATTATATTGCATTAAAGATTTCCAAATCCATGTGAGTATCAATTAATAGAAATTCATATATTTCGAATATTATTTATAGGATGACCTGATATATAACATACAGTCTGCATATTATTTCAAAAACAGGTTCGTTACATGTGAGACCTTTCTAATAAAATCTCAGCTTTTGTTGACTGAAGCATTAATAGCCACGATACGCAGTTACAAAACCTGTGTCATTTGTGGCCTTAATTAAAAAAATTTTTTTATGCAGCAGGCTTGAGGACAAATTTATCAAATAGTAATTGGGCATCAACACATCCGACTACGAGGATTTCAGCGCCTTCAAATAAAGTGGGGACTCAGAGTCATTTGTTAATGCGCTGTTGAGGGATTAGGAATATATTACATCAGCTACATGTCAATGTAATGTTGTTTAAGCCACTGGGCAGCGTGGTTGAGGAACTCACTGTGAAATCAAGTGATTTGGGGTTCAGTTCCACTGCGAGGCACCTTGGGCAAGACCATACTACTGAGCCGACCAATGCCTTGTAAGTGGATTTGGTAGACGAAAACTGTGTGGAAGCACGTCGTATATATATATATATTCTTCTATTTGTTTCAGTCATTTGTCTGCGGCCATGCTGGAGCACTGCCTTTGGTCGAACAAATCGACTCCATGACTTATTCTTTGTAAGCCTAGTACTTATTTTATCGGTTTCTTTTGCCGAACCGCTAAGTTACGGGTACGTAAACATACCAACATCGGTTGTCAAGCGATGGTAGGGGAAAACACAGACACACAAACATATACATACATACATACATACATACATACATACATACATACATATATATATATATGAGAACACATCCGTCTAATGTAAATAGCGTAAATATATATATATACACATGCATATATATATATATATATATATATATATATATATATATATATATATATATATATATATATATATATATGTATATACATACTTGTGTATATAAAAGTGACCAGTAACTGATCTGTTAATATGTTAGAAAAAGATCACTTAAAACATTCTCAATGATTGGAGACAACTAGCACGAGATTCTGTTCGATTATAATAATATCGGCAATTTGTACTAATGATAAATAGATACTTTAATTTGGAAGTATTGATTTTGAAACTATAGTCTTCGGATAACCGAGGTATTTATAATTTTCACTGGTCTCGCCCGCCTGTTTTTGCTCCGCTGAATCTTTCTTTGAGAATTTTTTAAGTGATCTTTTTCTAGCATATTAACAGACCAGTTACTGGTCACTTTTATATACACAAGTACTATAATCCTTTTAGGATCTCGAAAATTTTTTTTTCCTGAATCTTCTGATTCTTTTAATGTGCTAGTTTCCTGGTATTAAATTGATATTAATTAATATCGAATTTTTACCCTATTATGTTAATATATATATATATATATATATATATATATATATATATATATCAATCAAAAGTTCTATCTAATTCTTGCCCCTTCTACTTCATTGTTGGAGGTGAAGTAGTGGAGGATGTGGTAGTCATAGTAGCTTTATAAACGTATACTCTTCGAAACGCCGGTGTTAAAACGGGGGTAGCTGATGAAGGAAAATGTTCTCTATGTGGCTTGTGTGTTTTCTGTACTCTGGTTATTATTATTTTCTTGTGTACGTTTTGTTTGCAATGTCCTGTACCCAGATATGCACCTATATATACAGGTAGACGTAGGTATACACATACCTGTACGTATATATGCATATACTCATTTATTATTTGTTTATATATATATATATATATATATATATATATATATATATATATATATATATATGTGTGTATGTATGTATCTATGTGTGTGTGTCTTTGTGTCTGTGTTTGAACCCCCACTCCCATTACCGCTTAACAACCGGTGTCGGTGTGCTTACGTTTAGCGGTTCGGCAAAAGCGACCGACAGAATACGTATACGACGGGCTTCTTTCAGCTTCTGTCTACCTAATCTACATATAGAGCTTTGGTCGGCCCGAGACTAAAGTAGAAGACACTTGCCCAAGGTGTTACGCAGTGGGACTGAACCCGGAACCATGTTGTCGGGAATCAAGCTTCTTACCACACAGAGCCTAGCTGCAGGTATTTAAAGGGAAATCTGACAAGACAGTCATTGGGTTGCTGACACTCGTTGACGCTGCATCGAAGAGGCCAGGGAACAGAAGAAAGAAGACATGCACTAAACACCAGGGGGTCCAACCACGTCAAAACGGTAGAGGAGTAGGGGCCGAAACCGGACGTGGTTCCTCCTGATGACGTCTTGAGCTAACTGGATCCTATAAAGGAGCTGTTGTGGTAGCAGACCACGAAACATAGTTCAAATTCCTCCACTCCTGCGCCGCCCAGGATAACATTTCTCAGCAACTGTCAAAGTTTTTGATGACGTTAAAGGATGTTTTGTTTCCCTTCCTCTTTGAGTTCATTGCGTACCAAACAGGGACGGATTTTCTTTCTTCTCTTCTTATTTGTGTCTCTGTCATCAACGAAGACCCGACATCATCTATAGCCAAAGCTGGTTTTTGTATTTGGCTGTACAGAAATGCGTATGTCTGCACAATGAAAACCAACCCCCATCTTTTTCGTGCACTCGGTAAGGAATTCACTTTCTTCGCATTCGAATTTCACTCAACAATCCTCCTCAGCTGTTATGAAATGCCATTAATTTGTTTTTTTTCTTTACACCGAAAGAATGGCAAACATAGAGCAAAAATTCCGCGATAACGAGACAATTTTCAGTTATGCTCTTGTCACCATATCTCGATCTTCAGCTACATAATACAATGTTTATGATTAGTCAGTTATATTAAGGGGTCATTGTGCTATTGTGAACGATCATCTGATTGGCTGAATATATGACTTCAACATCCAAACCTACGAAATACAAAAATTACTTTCCCCCTTACTGATTAAGAAGGATTTTTTTATTGATAGGAAGACTTACATTTTTTCCTTTTTTTTTTTTTTTTATCTATGCAGAGGCACAAACTCAAACAAATGCAGAAACGCAAACGTGGTCTAGTGGTTAGGATTCCAGGCTTACACCCAATCGGCTCGGTAGCGTTAAGCGCAGACGTGGCTATGCAGTAAGAAGCTTGTTTCTCAACCACTTGGTTCCAGGTTCAGTCCTACTGCGTGGCACCTTGGGTAAGCGTCTTCTGCTATAGCCTCGGGCAGAACAAAGCCTTGTGAGTGGATTTAGTAGATGGGAATTGAAAGAAGCCCATCGTAAATACATATGCGTGTGTGTTTGTTCCAAATCACTGCTTGATAACCAGTGTCAGTCTGTTTACGTCGCCGCGGTTCCACAAAAGACACCGATAGAATAAGTACTTCATTTAAAAAAATTAGTACTGGGGTCGATTCATTCGACTAAAGCTTCTTGTGTGCATTGCCCCAGTATGGCCGTAGTCAAATGACTGAAACAAGTAAAAGATATACTGCACACACACACACACACATACAGATTCAAAAATACATGTGTGTGCGCGCTCGAAATCGGGTGAGAGGACGTTGGTATGTCACCTTTTTAGTTTGAGTTCCTTAATTTGAACAGGTAAACTTTGTGATGGTACTTTGGTGTAGTTGTAAGCACAGGTATGATGAGGTTTCCAGAAGACATTTTCATAATTAGTATACTAAACTTAACCCATATACCAAATTGGATATAGTGATTGAAACCATAAAGATCCGTGTCATGTTTTAGGCCGATGTTTCCCAAAGTGGGCACTATTGTGCCCTTGGGGATGGTGGAAAAATCCAGTGGGGCGTTGAAGAAAAGTTTGATGATGATGGAGTGGTCAAAATGGGGCGATAGATGTAAAAAAAGAAATATCGATAGTTTAATTAGGTTTAATTAAGTTTTAATTGCGAAATACAGTTGTTTTGAATTTTGCAGCAGAAAGTGGTCTATATTTGTGGTGGGGAGGGTGAGGGGGCGCTAGGAAGGTGGCATGGGTGCCAAGTGGGTGGTAGCCTTAAAATGTTTGGGAACTGCGGTTTTAGGCTGTTTATGTTCAATGTATTTGGCCAGGAGACGCAAACAGCCGGAATCGAAACCCGTATTTTGTACTTTCGTCATTCACTGTTTACTTTTGCCTTCGTTGTGCTAACGCACTTGTGTTTTTTTTGTTAGTTTACGTACGCGCGCGCGTGTGTGTATGTGAGTGTGTGTGTGTGTGTGTGTGTGTGTGTGTGAGAGAGAGAGAGAGAAGTGTGTTGGTGTGGTGCTAGTGTGTATGTGAGAACATGTGAATGAATGGATGTAAACGTGTGTACGCATGTGTGGGTGTGTTGTGCGTGTGTATGTGTAGTGGTACGAGTGTAAGAATGAGCGCCTGCGTGTGTCTGTGAGCGTCTGTATGTCTGTGTGTGTGTGTGTGTGTATGTGTGTGTGTGTGTGCATGAGAGGTGAGAGAGAAAGAGAGACACAGATAGACAGAAAGAAAGATAGAAAGATAGATAGACGGAAAGAAAAAGAGGAGCAGGGGAGAAAGATAAAAAGAAAGACGGTGAAAAAATGAAAGAGAAGCTGGGAGGAGTAAAGAAGGACACAGGAAAGGGGAGAGAGAGAGAGAGAGAGAGAGAGAGGGAGGGAGGGAGAGAGAAGTTTGGGTAGCAGGGTGCGTTTATATATAATGGCACCCAGGTTTAGAGGTGCCGTCAGAGATACCCGCCGACACTAGCCATGGCGGCAAACAGCGCCACTAAGTGGTTGTAACACAGACGCACTGTCTAAACGTACGTAATATGAAACTGGTTCTTTATCACAACTAGAAGCTTGCCTCTACACCGATGACTATGCCAGGTCGTCTCTTTACACCTACACTGACTTTCGCTAAGTCATCGTAGCATGGTAATCCACTGTCCCTAACTAGGTGTGTGTGTGCGTGTGTGTGTCTGAGCGAGAGAGAGAGAGAGAGAGAGAGAGAGAGAGAGAGAGAGAGAGAGAGAGAGAGAGAGAGAGTGTGTCTGTGTATCTGTCTTATACGTATATTCTTTTATTCTTTTATTTGTTTCAGTCATGTGACTGCGGCCATGCTGGAGCACCGACTTCTAGTCGAACAAATCGACCCCATGACTTATTCTTTGTAAGACTAGTACTTATTCTATCGGTCTCTTATGCCCAACCGCTAGCTTACGGGGACGCAAACGCACCTACATCGGTTGTCAACCGATGTTTGGGAGGGGTCAAACACAGACACACAAACATATACACGCACATACATACATACATACATACATACATACATAATACAAACGTACATATATATATATATATATATATATATATATATATATATATATATATATATATATATGATAGGCTTCTTTCAGTTTCCGTCTTCGAAATCTACTCACAAGGCCTTCTGTGGCTATAGTAGGAGACACTTGTACAAGGTGCCACGTGGTGGGACAGAACCCGGGACCATGTGGTTAGAAAGCAAGCTTCTTACCACACAGCCACTCCTGCGCCTTTATATATGCATGCTTTTGTAACTGTGTTTGTCTCTTACCACCACCTCAGAAGCGGTGTTGGTGTCTTTAGGTCTTTAAGTCCCCGTAACATTAGCGGTTCGGCAAAGGAGACCGATAATATAAATACCAGGCTTGAAAAAATTACTAGGGCTGGTTCTCCCGACTAAAACTTTTCAAGGCGGTGCCCCAGTATGGCTGTAGTCTAATGGCTGAAACAAGTAAAAGATGAAAGCCGTAAAGTGTAGCAACAACTTCAACGTTTACGCCCAGCATTGGTCACTCTGCGAAGATGGTACCCCCAAGGAACAGGTAGCGACCGACAGTTTGAAGTTTCATTGGTATCCTTTAGTTGTTTTCCAAAGAATGCTCTTCCAGTGGAACAGGTCTTCTTTTGCTATGTGAGTCTTGGAATTGCACGATATTCTTCGTCCAAATTTTTTGTTCCTTTCAGTGACACAAGCACTTCTCTTATGAGACATTCTTTTAGATTCTCTAGTTGGATAAGCCTACTATTCTGAAAAACAGTTAATAGAGTCAGAGTTTTTAGCGTCACAGAAATAAAATGGAGAGGAAGAGGATATTTTCTAAAGTGGGGCCTAAGTGGTAACAAATTAAAAACTCTATAACTCTAAAACTATTTAAACTTGAAAGCTGAAATTTGAGATTTACTGCTTCTGCGTTGCATTAAGCCAGCACACCAAGTTTGGTAAAAACTTGAGTTGGAGTTATGAACCCCCTTAGAATTTTGCATGACTTGGGTCAAATGTGGTGTTAGATTTCTTCGGTTGGGAGTAACGTTTTTAAAAATAATACTTAAAATAAATGTTATCACATCTGTATATATATATATATATATATATATATATATATATATATATATATATATATATATATATATATATATGTGTATGTGTCTGTGTGTAAATATATGAAACGCGGAGTAGATGGAGCAGGGACAACTGAAGAAGGGTAATATTCTTTATGTTGCATGTTTCATTTCTCTGTTTGTTTTTTTCGTTGTTCGAAAAAAAAGTTCGTTTGCTGTCTTCGTCTTTATGTTTTCGTTTCTCATTGTGTTTAACGTTTTTTGTGATGCCCTGAACCCATATATGCATGTATGTATACATACAGACACACAAACATACACACACACACACACACACACACACACACACACACACACACACACACACACACACACACACACACACACACACATATATATATATATATATATATATATATATATATATATATACATATACATATATATGACGGGGTTCTTTCAGTTTCCGTCTACCAAATCCACTCACAAGGCTTTGGTCGGTCCGAGGTTATAGTAGAAGACATTTGCCCAAAGTGCCACGTAGTGGGACAGAACCCAGAACCATGTGGTTGGTAAGCAAGCTATTTACCACACAACCACTCCTGCGCCTATGTATATGTATATATGTGTTGGTGTGCATGTGTGTGAAAGTGTGTGTGCGTGTGTACCTATGTGTTGCCTTTGCGTATGTATATAAATATATTATGTATATGTATATGTGTATATATATATATATATATATATATATATATATATATATATATATATATGTGTGTGTGTGTGTGTGTGTGTGTGTGTGTGTACATATGTATATATATCTGTATGTATTAGAATTATCACAAAATCTGTGGAATATCTTATCTTCATCCTCCTACACACCCACTAACAAACGCATATACACACATTTTTAAAGATATTTTTGTGTTTGTGTATAGATGTGAGCATATTTGTGCTTGTAATTCCCTCTCTCTCTCTCTCTATCTATCTATCTATCTATCTATCTATCTATCTATATGTGTGTGATATGCATGTATGTGTGTATATATATATATATATATATATATATATATATATATATATATATATATATATATATATATATATATATATATATATATATATATGTGTGTGTTACGGAAGATTATATATGTATATATACACATCATACGCATTATATATGTGTGTATATATATATATATATATATATATATACATACACATACATAAATATATATGTGTATATACATATATCTATATATCTATACATACCTTAATATATATAACTATATGTGCGTGGTTGTGTGTATATATATGTATATCTTTACACATTTACATGAACGTTTATACATACTTCCACACGCTCACACACACACGCATACACACAATGTGAAAGGAATTGGGATATAGCATTTGGACAGGTACCTTATTAGCACTCTGATATAATCCATATCTGGCTAACCACATCGAATGATAGGGAACTTTCAAGATTGCTTAAGACTGACAAACGCGCATAAATGCCACATCAAAGGACATAAGGACAATTTATCCAGAAGAAACACGTGTCGGATTGGAATTTAATGGGCATAAAACTAAAAAAAAAACCCCAAAAAACAAAAACGAACCAACTTTTGAAAATGTATAATTCTCTATTCTTCTTTATGATACCTTATAGATACATACACACATACACACGTACATATATGCATACACGGCCATTTTCATGCTGAGTGTGTTTAAGAAAGTGTGTGGAGGAGAGAAAGAGTGAGATGGGGGGGGAGTGAACGTCAGAGAAAGATTTGCTGGGTGAGGCTGGAGTTTTACAGAGACATGTGAAGGCCTTTCATTGTGTTTTATGTCAATCGTTATACGTTACATACATGTATACATATATACAGATGTTTATATATGCATATGTACGTACGTATATGCATACAGATGTAAATACATACATATATACATATACATATATATGCATACATATACATATACATATATATATATACATATATATATATATACATATATATATATATATATACATATATATTCATATAAATATATATATTGTATATATATGTATATATATATATATATATATGTATATATATGTATGTATGTATGCATATTTGCGTCTTGATATAATTTTTTTTTCTTTTTCCTGACTCTAAGTCCTGCAAACGTGAATGGGTCTGTGTATGTGTGTATGTGTGTGTGTGTGTGTGTGTGTGTGTGTATGTGTGTGTGTGTGTGTATGTGCTTGCATGCTTGTTTGTATCTGCTCTCCTTAGAATGTTTGTGTGTGCGTTTGTGTGTGGGGGTGGGTGTGTGTGAAGATGTATACAAGAATATGTGTTTCGCATTAGGATTTATATTCAATTTGGCTTCTTGGCTTTAGCGTCGGTTCCAGCTTTGTTGGGATTCACAGAAGACAGAACCAAAAAAAGACAACAACAACAACGACAACAAAAACCAGCAGAAAACCGCATTAAACCTCAACAACAATAACAATAATCTCGTCAACGGTGACAGCACCACCGCCACCACCTTCGTCATTATTGTTATCAAGACTCCTCCTCGCCATAATCATCATCATCATCATCATCATCACCATCAATAACAGCTGGTGTAGTCAGAAGCAACGTTGACAGCAAAAACCAAAGCCGAGTTTCGAAAGAGGCCAATTTCGGTAAAAAAAAAATGAAAGCAGCGCCAACCGATGAGTTCCTCTCTCTCTTGAAGGGTTTGTGATGTGATAAACACAAACAGACACCGTAGTTGTTGTTAAGTCTATCTAATCGGGCTTAGTTTATTCTTTGTTGTGACGTTAATTCGGATAAGACTGACTCTGATTTCGAGGATTGTAGATGCTGGCGTTTGGGTTAGGACGCTGGCGTTCGTGTTGGGTGCGCTGGGGATAGAATTGATGCGATGGTGCAAGTGTTGGGGGGGTTGGTGCTAGTGGTGATGGCGCTGGTGACAAATCTGAAACGTTGTTGTTCGTAGTAGTAGCACTGACGTGAGGGTCGAGGGCGCTGGTGTTGAGGGCGCTGGTGTCAGTGCCAATGTTGCTCGTGGTCTGGTGGTTAGGGTTAGGGTTAGGGTAAAGATACTGAT
>NC_142928.1:197823116-197838116 GCF_046866305.1 Octopus bimaculoides
ATATATATATACAAACAGATATATATATATATATATATATATATATATATATAATGCAAAAATGGGACAACAACGCAAAACATCCAGACAGTTAGGTGATACAAAAAAGGAACAACGATATATGTATATCATATATATATATATATATATATATATATATATATATATATATATATATATATATATATATATATATATATATATATATATATCTGTTTGTGAGTTTGTGCTTGTGTTTGTCCCCACCCTCGTCGCTATACAACCTGTGTCGGCGCGTTTACGTTCCAGTAACATAACAGTTCAGCAAAAGATATCGATTGAATAAGTACCTTGTTGTTGTTTTGAATAAATTCTTGCAAAAAAAACATCCTTATTTAAACACGGCGCACGAACTTTTTCCTCAACCTAGTATATCTAACAAATTTCTTTAAAAGAAAATGTAAGTATTGGGGTCGATAGATTCGACTAAAGATTCTTCACGGTGTTGCTCAAACATGGTCGCAGTCTAATGACTGAAACAAGTAAATGATATACAATATATATATATATATATATATATATATATATATATATATATATATATATATATATATATATATATATATATATATATATATATATATATATATATATATATGTATATATATATACTGGGCAAGTGTCTTCTACTATAGTGTAGGGCCGACCAAAGCCTTGTGAGTGTTAGCCGGAAACTGAAAGAAGCCCATCATATATATGTGTTTGTGTGTGTGAGTATGTGTGCGTGTGTGTGTCTTTGTCTGTGTTTGTCCTATATATATATATATATGTATGTATTTGTGTGTATGTATTTGTCTTCCCAGCATCTCTTGACAACCGATGTTGGTGCGTTTACGACCCCGTAAATTAGGAGTTCGGCAAAGAGACAGATAGAATAGGTACTAGATTCACAAAGAATAACTCCTGGGGGTCGAATGTCCAGAGCATTTTTCAGTTCATGTAAGACAAAGACTATATCGTTGCAGCATGGATGATATCAGAATTGGCATATTTTTAGTAGTTCTGTTCTTCCGATAAATACCGGAAGTCATTTTGTCCCTTGTCCGAACTTCCAACAGCTCTTGACGAGTACTTTATTCTAGCTACCCCGAAAGGACGAAAGGTAAAGTTAGCCTGGAATGGATTAGAACTGGGGCAGAGAGAATCGCAACAGAAACGACGTCTCTCTCTATAACATTCTTAGTAAGAAGGAAAAGTATTGAGAAAATAATTAGTTAATTAAGCAATGAAAACAAATGATATTGCTAATAATTGCTGTATTTTAATTAGGAGGCTAACATGATGACTAAATTCATTAAGCTTCACTAACGTGGCTGTGTGGTAAGAAGTTTGCTTCCCAACCACAAGGTTCCGGGTTCAGTCCTACCTTTGTCAAGTGTCTTCTATTATAGACCTGCGATGACCAAATCCTTGTGAGTAGATTTAGCAGACGGAAACTGAAAGACGCCTGTCGTATATATGTGTGTGCGTATGTGTGTGTGTGAGTATGCGTTTGTGTTGTTGTGTCTGTGTTTTTCCCTCACACCACTTGACAACCAGTGTTTGTGTTTTTACACCCCCGTAAACTAGCGGTTCGGCAAAAAAGAGACCGATTAGAGCAAGTACCAGGCTTAGAAACAGTACTGGGGCCAATTCATTCGACTAAAAATTCTCATGAAGCAGTGCCCCAGCAAGGCCGCGGTCTAATGACTGTAACAGGTAAAGGATAAAAGATTAAAAATCTTTCCCTCATTTTCTTCCTTCTTCATCTTACCTGTTTTAAATTAGAATGTTTCCCACCTGGCTAATCTGTACCTGAATCACTCGTACTCTGAAAGGTAGTATTGTCGTTGCCATCTTTAAGCATCAGATATATTTGAACGCGGAATGGACGAACCAATGATGGGACCCCTATGTGGCCTCCAAATTTGTTAGATGTACTAGGTTGAGGAAAAAATTCGTGCGTCGTGTTAAAATAAGGATTTTTTAATGCAAGAATTGATTCAAAAACAACAACTATTCTTCAAAATAAAGACCACCATTTTCCACGACCTTCTGCCTACAATCTGCAAGTTTTCAGATTTGGTCAAAGTACCAATCCTTTGGCTTTAAATCGAAAAATTCTTGACAGGTTTCTTCAACTTTATCGAATGGCTTAAATCAGTGACCTTTCATAAAGTGCTGCATTGATCGGAAGAGACTGTAGTCAGACGGAGCAACGTCTGGAATATGGGCTGGATGTGGCAGAACTTCCACACCGTCCAATTCATCAATCTTGTTGCTGGTCTTTCTGGTGGTATGTGGGTTGGCATTGTCTTGTTGAAACAAAGCGCCTTTTCGACGAACAAGTCTTGGGTAATTTTCAACCAGCGCATCGTAGACTCGATCAAGTTGCTCGCAGTAAAGTTCAGCGTTGATGGCGCGACCATTCGACACAAGGTCGATAGAGTAAGTACTAAGCTTACAAAGAATAAGTCCTGGGGTCGATTTATTCGACTAAAGGCGGTACTCCAGCATGGCCGTAGTTAAACGATTGAAACGTGGGTTAAAGAGCATACATATGCGCGTGTACGTGTGTGTACATAGCCACAACAGTGATATATATATATATATATATATATATATATATATATATAAATAAAGTGAAGTATATTGCCACTTAAGTGTGGCTGACCCCTAGGGGTGGATGTTACTGTTGCTTTTAGCCCCAGGAGGACATCTCCTCCAGCTGGCTTATCGACACTGGGGCTAAAAGCAACAGTAACATCCACCCCTAGGGGTCAGCCACACTTAAGTGGCAATATACTTCACTTTATCGTGCAGTTACTGTTAATACTTCATTTAGAGAATTAACATTATATATATATATATATATATATATATATATATATATATATATATATATATATATATATATATATATATATATTTATATGGGTACGCAGTTTTAAATTTATAATTTGCTGCTGACAATGTGACTGCGCTTGCGCGGTTGATTTGAAAACATAATGTATAAGTATGCAGCACGCACGTGTGATTTCGGTACGTATTAGCTACATAATTATGCATTGTCTTAGTGATCCCACTCAAGAAGTACGGATGGGAAATTAATTTATTTGTTCATCAATACAGATACTCGAGTTTGGGGTTAGGTATAAATAATTTTTGTTTGTTTTTTCTCTTTTTTTGTTTTTATTCTCTTTGAAATTACTTTTTTGTGGTTTCGGTTTGGCAGCCCTTTCTAGCATGGTTGAAATTTACAGAAAAACAAAAGACGAAGACAGATGTAGGAACAGCAAGCAGGTGTATTAGTTTGACGCTCGGGAAGTGAGAAAGTCGTTTACATTTCGAGCCTACGCTCTTCATCAGAAAGGAATAAGAGAACATAATTTGGCGTGAGCCTTTCCAACCCTTAAAGGATGCAGCGAGACCAGTAGGTTTTGGACACTGGGTATCTAGTAAGACTTGCTGAGGGGGATTGAGGAATAATCTAGAATTCTAAATCATAATGCAGGTATATTTATTACCAAATTCTACAGCTTTCATCTGAGTTAATGTGTTAATTTTTTCTTTGCTCATTTGCCCGAATTCTGCTGGTCTATAATGGTTTTTCAGTGAGTTTGGTGGCTTATGTGAGAATTTTAACCCTTATTTCTAGCAAGATGGTACTTCGTGTACTCTCTTATCTATCTATCTATCTATCTATCTATCTATCTATCTATCTATCTATCTATCTATCTCTCTATCTCTCTATCTCTCTATCTATCTATCTATGTACCTCTCTCTCTTTCTCTCTCTATTTATATCTCCCTCTCTCCCTCTCCCTCTCTCCCTCTCCCTCTCTCCCTCTCCCTCTCTCCCTCTCCTTCTCTCTCTCTCTCTATCTGTATCTCTCTCGCTCTCTCTCCCTCTCTCTGACTACTTAGCTACATAGATAGATATAAAGCAGTTAACTAGAATGGACGTTGGTCAGTGGAATGGTGTGACAAGCAAGAGGTCATCAGACAGTGACGACCAATACACAAACGTTGCACCTCGATGACCAGACATGTCCTTAGTGTCACACCCCTTTCCTACTCACACCTCTACTTCACTTCCCCCTTGGCTGACACATTCTTTAATCTTCTATAACGGTCGTCATTTGTTGCTGTTGCTGCGATTGTTGTTGTTGTTCTTGTTGATTGTATTTTGTCATTTCTGTCCTATAGTTTTATCGTTTTATTGCTTTTATTACTGGCTCTACACACACACATGCACACGCTCGCACACACATGCACACACGCTCGCACGTACACACATCCACCCATGCACTGACACACGTACGATTCTAAACATATACATGTTGCACACACGCACACACATACACAGACACACACACACACAGACACCCACACAACCACACATACAGATACACACACACACGCACACACATACACATACTCTCTCTCACACACACATACACACATACACATACACAGACACACAGACACGCATACACAAACTGACACGCACATAAACTGACAGACACACACACACACACACACACAGACACACACACACACTTACATACACACACACTTACGCACACACGTTCGCATGCACACACATTCAGCCATGCGCAGACACGCGTACGATTCTAAACATATTGCACACACACACACACACACACAACTACACACACACGTGTACACATAAACACATCGCATACACACATCCGTATGCTTGTGGCTAACAAACTCGCATTGTAATTCGTGAATGAATTCGGTAGACGAAGATCATGTTAATGTTTCCGTGACTTAGTAGTTCAACAAAAATGACCGACTGAATAAATATTAAGATAGATTTGTTAGTGGTTCTCAACCGGAGTCCATATAGCCCCTGAGGGTACATATAAGATTTCTGGGGTCCACGAAATGAAATATGTAAATTGGAGGTCCACAATTGTATTTTAAAGGCCCTGAAAAATTATTGCTTTGGATGTATCTCGTGTTGGTGTGCATTGCACGAAACAGCGAGGTTTCTTTCTCTGACATTTTACATAGATCGACCTACACAAGTGAATGTATGAAAAGCAAAATAGACATTTTGAAAGAAGTTTCTATAAAACTAGTTTTGAAACATTGAATGGCTATGGGGGTCCCACCAGAGTAAAACTGTAATCAAAGGGGTCCATAGGTAAAAAGCGGTTGAGAAGCCCTGATTTAAATACTTCAAGGCCGTACCCCAGCATAGCTGCAGTGCAATGACTAAAAGAAGTAAAAGATAAATGAACCATCTGTGTGTGCGTGTATATATATATATATATATATATATATATATATATATATATATATATATATATATATATATATATATATATGTATGTATGTATATAATACAAATGATATATGAGCATATGCATGTATAGATACATATACCTACATCTACATCTATATATATATATATATATATATATATATATATATATATATATATATATATATGCTTCGTTTAGTTCTGGACTGCAGCCATACTGGGGCAATGCATGGTAGAGTCTAGCTGAAAAAGTTCGACTCCTGTAATAATAATAATAATAATAATAATAATAATAATAATAATAATAATAATAATAATAATATTAATAATAATTAATTCGTTTTATTGGCCACAAGGGCTAATATCAATCAAAAACATGTAAGGACTAAGACAGGACGGATGTTACAAAAGGTTTTGTCCGAAAGGTAGAAAAACGTTCGTGTAAACAGAGGAAAAAAACGGAGAAAGATATAACAAATAAATAAATAAATAAATAAATAAAACTCCCAATAGGGGGAGGCACTTCGAAAAAGAAAAGGTTAATAATAAATATATATGTGTGTGTGTGTGTGTGTGTATGTATATATATACATATATAAATATATATATATATATATATGTATATATATATATATATATATATATATATATATATATATATATATATATATATATATATATTTATATATATATGTATATATATATATATATATATATATATATATATATATATATATATATATATATATATATATATATATGGGAGAATGTACGAAAAAACAACAACAGACGAGGACAGGTGGTGTAAACAACAAAAGGATGTACTAGTTTAACGCTCGGGAATAGAGAAAGTCTTTAACGTTTCGAGCTACGCTCTTCAACAGAAAGAATACGGAGACAAAGAGAAAAACACATTATATACATGCACACATATATATATACATGTATATACACAAACACACACACACACACATATATACACTCATTTTCACATATGTATATAAATGTGTGTGGGCGTAATGTTAGCACTCACTGACCGTTGTCCATAAGCATGACAGACACGCTCTAATGGCTTCCTCTGACCATTGTCCGACAGGCATGATAGGACAGACGTAGCGATGGCGAAAGCACTGGCTGGACACGGGTGTGCAGTGGGTCGCTGCCTCTAAGTCCCGGTTTATACAGCCTGTACTACCATCGCTACCACCATTGTCGTAACCAGCACCGCATTCACCCCCACCACCACCACCACTACCACCACCATCACCATCACCACCATCATCATCATCATCATCATCATCATCATCATCATCATCATCATCATCATCATCACCTTTCACACCACCATCACCTACGCAGCTACAATTCGTGATTGTAGCAGTATAGGCTGTGTGTGTGTGTGTGTGTATGTGTGTGTGTATTTGCTATGTGTGTATGTGTGTGTGTGTATTCGCGTCTGTATGCGACTGAGATTATACAGTTTACAGTCTTCACTTTTAGAGTCTAATTTATACATTCCATTGTAAAAATGAAAGCTACAAACTTCACAATACCAACTGTTATGTTGGCCAGACAACCACAACTTTCTCTCGTAGACTCAGTATGCATTTAAAACAAGGTAACTTGCATGGGAGAGGATATGTATTTAGCATTACAAGTGGTGCTTCAAGTTGGTGTAGTTACCTAATTGCAGATCAAAACTGATGCTGAACACCTGTGTTCAAATAGTAATTATGGCATCTCTTCTTCCCGAAAGACCATCAAGTGGCACAGCTAACGTGTATTTTGAGGGAGGTTTCACTGTACATTCAGCAGATCAAGCGATCGTTCAGAGTAAGGGTTTCTGACCATTTTAAAATGTTTTATCTATGGACCCCTTTAATTACTACTTTATTCTGGTGGGGCCCATAGCCATTAGATGTTGAAAAACGGTTTATAGAAACTTCTTTCAAAATTCCTATATTGTTTTTCACACATTCCATTGTGTAGATTGAATACAGGAGAAAGAAATTTAATTGTTTCTTGCAATACATAACCAATACATACATGGGGGTCCTTAAAAGGCTATTGTGGATCCCTTGTTTACTGTTTGGCTGCGTGGACCCCACCAAAAATCTTACATAAACCCTCAGCAGCCATATGAACCGTAGTTGAGAATCACCTGGTTTAGAGCATTCGTTATTAACGTATTTAAATATTCAGAATTTGAAAATATCTTGATTTATACACCCCGCCCCACACAAACACACAGAGAAATCTTTGTATCGAAGGTCTTATAATAGAAGGGATGTTCTCACAAAGCACAAATTATTCAAATGCATGAGACGCATTATTTTGAATGAATTATACAAAGCATTTGAATTTTCTAGAGAATTCCATTTGCAAAGTAATTACATATTAAAACGAAAGACAAGAAAAAATTACATGTAAATAATGTAAGTAATGTAAATAATTCCGCATCTCTTAAATATAGAACTGTATTATCTAATCGGTACGGAGCCGACATTAGACTTCAATGGAGACATACAGAGAAACTCCATCAAAAACTAGCTCGTCTTTCAAACCATCTAACTTACCTGTATAGATGTAGAGACTCAAAGCTAATACCACCTGGCTTGAATATAATGACACCAGTGGATTCATATAAAGCTAGGAGAGTAGCGGAAAGTGCAGGACATGCCCTCGTCCGTGAGAAGATCCATTACAACCATTGGAAAAAAAAACATCAACTAAATAATGTTAACAACAAACAAGATGAGGACAAATATCCGTCAAATGTAAATAATGTACATAATTCCTCCTCTCTTAAATATAGAACTGCAGAAAAAATTACCATTATATTTTGAATCTTTAAAGAATTGCGGTTAAGAGATCCTATTCAGGTTTTTCAACATGTATGAATTTGTAGCTCCAAACCTGTAATGAAACACCTGTAAATTGGAATTAAATGTTAATCAAGTTTTTCCAGTCTTTTGTCTTAATATGTACATGTGTGTGTGTGTGTGGGTGTAAGAAAGTGAGAGAGAAAGAGAGAGAGAGATAGAGAGAGAGAGAGAGAGAGAGATAGAGTGAGAGAGAAAAGAGTTCTTATAAGGAATTCATAATTAAATATACATTTTAACTGTAAACTTTACAAGAAGAGGTCAAACAGATTAAAATGAACACACACACACACACACACACACACACACACACACACACACACACACACATAATCACACACAGAGACGTCATGTATGTGCAAGTTAGTGCACGCGCGCGCGTTCGTGCGTGTTTGGGAAGTATGATACGATATGTGAGATTTAAGTATATAAGAAATCATATAAGTTTGAAATGTTTAAAACAAAATAATTTATTTGTCAATTCACACGTACACACACACACACACACGCACACACACACGTGCACACAAACACACACGTTTATATACACACATGCACACACACACAAACATACACATATATATGCTTGTGTATGTATTTGTGTGTAGGTTAGAATAAACGCCAACAGATTAAAAACAACGCACTTAAACATCCCAAACTGCAACACACACACACACACACACACACACACACACATATATATATATACACACACATATATACACACGTACACACACACACTTAACTATGCACATCTATGTATGGCTATGAAGTTATTATTTTGTATATGTATGCCTATGTATGTATACGCATATATACATGCATACACACACATACATATATACATACATATATATGTGTATATATATATATGTATATATGCACATAATTTAGTAATAATTTTTAAGTGAGATTTAAACCTGTAAGAAGTCGTATAAGTTTTTAGGATATATGTTTTAAAACAAATCTAAATCTGTTCTTATATAGATACAGTCATAGATGCTGGCATACAAAATTATATATATATAAATATATGATTGCGTGTGTATGTGTATATGTATATTTTTTATATACGTATGTGTGGTGTATGTACATGTATATGTACATACATATGTATATATATATATATATATATATATATATATATATATATATATATATATATATATATATATATATATATATATATATATATATATATATATATATGTCTTTCACACCTATGTATGCAACAACCTCCATTTGTTGACATACAAACGAGAAGAAATTTTAAAATTTTTTATCTTGATAAGAAGAAAGAAGCGGTTGAGAAATTTTGAAGAAAAAGGAGTTAAACGAGAGAGAGTATTAGCAAAATGGTGGAAAAGAACGTAGGAGATATTTAAATAAATTTGGAGAGGTGTAAGTGAAAAAAAAAGATAGACAGGATGACAGGGTGTTTATGCAGTAGGAAGGGATGGAGAGAGAGAGAGAGAGAGAGAGAGAGAGAGAGAGAGAGAGAGAGAGAGAGAGAGAGAGAGCGAGAGAGAGAGAGAGGAGAAGAAAAAAGGCTTTGTGAATGATTTCTATAAATTAAGGAGCAACTTCATAAATTTCCAGAAATATCATTGCATGACTATTTGGAATATTTTGGTAAAGCAAGATCTTGCGATAGGGTCGTCATGTTTTACATGGCGTCACCTGTAAAGGCCTGGTGAATCAGACACGTTAATTTCACACGCCCTAAATAAAGTAATTTAACCCTTTCGTTCAATAAGCAAAAACTCGCTTGGCATCTTGCGAATATCCGTATTCACCGACGCCCCGCTTTTGAAAAGAGAATCCAAAATTCAAGAAAGAAGTCAATACATTTCTTATGAAGAATATATTTACTTTATTGTGAGTAATGACTCCGAGATAAACATTTGTATTGCTATTTTCATATCTTAGGTATGTATAGCCTGATCGTTACCAGCGTCGCCTTCCTGGCACTTGTGCCGGGGGCACGTGAAAAGACATTCGAGCGAGGTCGTTGCCAGTGCCGCTAGACTGGCTCCTGTGCAGGTGGCACGTAAAATACACCATTGCCGAACCGCTATGTTACGGGAACGTAAACACACCAGCATCGGTTGTCAAGCGATGTTGGGGGACAAGCATAGACACACACACACACACACACACACACACACACATATATATATATATATATACATATATACGACGGGCTTCTTTCAGTTTCCGTCTACCAAATCCACTCACAAGGCTTTGGTCGGCCCAAGGCTATAGTAGAAGACACTTGCCCAAGGTGCCACGCAGTGGGACTGAACCCGGAACCATGTGGTTGGTAAGCTACTTACCACACAGTCACTCCTACTGAGGATTTGTTTAGTGAAGGGCTTCTAGAATATTTGTCAAACTTTCAGAAGAATAATTCCCATCCCATGGCGTATTTCCGTTTTGGGACAACGCTCCTGATCATCCTTTACATCTCGATACACTCCGAAATCCCCCCCACCTTTTAAAGTACTTTTTCATTCCCCCAAACATTACTTTACTACCACAGCATATGGACCTGGGAGTCATTTCCGGTTTTAAGGTAAATTATCTTCGAAGAACCTTAAGGCAGCTGATTCCTCATGATAAAACATCACTCATCAAAGAATTCTGAAGAAAAATGACATCATAGCAGCAATAAAACATATTAAAGATATGTGGGATTGTTTTTGAAATGTAGTTAAGAAAAGTCATAGGATAGAAGATGAAATAGTCTTAGCGAGGCGCATAGTTTTGAAGAAATGTCAGACGAAGAGCGGGGTCGGGTGGTGGTGGGTGTGAAGAATTTAATGTAGAAAATATTCAGGATTTATTATACACTGATAACGAAACGCTCAGCTATGAAGACCTTACGCAGTTAACAACGATGTATGAGTTTAGTTTACTTAGCGAAAGAAAAAAAATAAAATGGCGAAAATAATTCTCAACCACAAATTCTAACAACTGAGATCTTAATTAAAAGTCTCAGTGGAATAATTCCTGTCTTATGGAGACTCTCAAAAAACGAACCAAATTTTGAATGATGCGTGAAAGTTAAAATGTAATGACGATGCTGAATGGTTAGAAGGAAGGATGAAAGGCTTGTAAAAGAAAAGTAAAGCAGTTAATATGTTGTATGTAATGTTTTTATTGATGAAAATAAAATAGCCTAACGATGATGGATCTATTCATTCTCATTACGTTGTGGTAGAGTCAAACTTAAAGATGTCTGATCGAAGTTGTTTTTCGTCATTGCAGAACATCTCCTCCGTTTAGAAGATGTGTGTTCGTAGTACTTGTGGTTTGAGAAACTTCAGGGTTTCAGCCTTACTGTGTGCCTCCTCGGTCAAAGCTACCTCATCAGACCAGTCAATATAACGAGAACACGATATCATGTTTATAGAAATCAACAAACAAATTATTTGCTGATGCATACAGTCTGATAAACAGATAAAAGTTCATGAGATAAACGCTGTTGCCTCGGAGTACGTCTCGCTTTACACGATTACAGATAATAATTCAGGGGTGCACGCATATCAGCGAGAATCCAAACAATAACATCTATCTATCAATCTATCTATCTATCTATCTATCTATCTATCTATCTATCTATCTATCTATCTATCTATCTATCTATCTATCTGTATATATATATATATATATATATATATATATATATATATATATATATATATATATAATGAATTGTTCCATGCCTATAAGAACAATAAAAAAAAACCGGTGAGAAGTAAATATTATTTAATAAATATAAAACATGTGTGCTGTGTCTGATGATGTACTGAGATGTCAGAGGTGTTATAAAGGTTCGTTTGGCCTGTTCTCAGCACAGGAAACTATTAGTAGCGCATAAAAACATGTATTGTGTCTATTAAATAATATCAATATCAATATCAATATATATATATATATATATATATATATATATATATATATATATATATACACACACATACATATATATATATTTATCTATTTATTTCGCGATGCTGGAGCGATGAAATCAACAGGTTTTCTTTCATTTCTCTCTGTTTATTTTCTCTTATTCCTTTCTGTCGAAGAGCATAGGCTCGAAACGTAAATGACCTTTCCATTTTCCCCTAGCGTCAAACTAATACACTTGCTTGCTGTTCCTACACCTGTCTTCGTCTTTTGTTTTCTATAAATTTGAACCATATATGTGTGTGTGTGTGTGTGTGTGTGTGTGTGTGTGTGTGTGTGCAACGTGTGTGCAACGTGTGTATTATATATACAAATATATCATGTATATATATTCTTTTATTTATTTCAGTCATTTGACTACAGCCATGCTGGAGCACCGCCTTAGTCGAACAAATCAACCCCAGGACTTATTCTTTGTAAGCTTAGTACTTATTCTATCGGTTTGTTTTACCGAACCGCTAAGTTGCGGGGACGTAAATACTGCAACACCGGTTGTCAAGCGATGGTGGGGAAACATACTCACACACACACATACGACGGGCTTCTTTCAGTTTCCTTCAACCAAATCCACTCACAAGGCTTTGGTCGGCCCTAGGCTATAATAGAAGATACTTGCCCAAGGTGCTACGTAGTGGGACTGAACCCGAAGCCATGTGGTCGGTAAGCAAGTTACTTACCACACAGCCACTCCTGGCACTCCGTCGGTTACGACGACGAGGACTCTAGTTGATCCAATCAACGGAACAGCCTGCTCGTGAAATTAACGTGGTGAGCACTCCACCGACATGTGTGCCCTTTCCGTAGTTCTCGGGGAGGATCAGCGTGACACAGAGTGTGACAAGGCTGACACTTTGAAATACAGGTACACAAGAAACAGGAAGAAAGAGTGAGAGAAAGATGTGGTGAAAGAGTACAGCAGGGTTCGCCATCATCCACTGCCGGATGTTTGTATGTATATATATATATATATATATAAAAATACATACAAACTTACATACACAGGGTGCGATGAATAAATTGTCGTCTAAATTACGCAAAAATGAAATAACACTGACATCTCATTTTAACAGATATATTTACCAAAAGTACATAAAAATATTTTGAAATACTAAAGGCTAAATTTATTCAATAAAACCGCCATTGGCTTCAACCACAGCCTCCAGACGATTTTGGAATCCCCTGCAACTCTTCTGGACGGTCTCCTTGTTTAAGTTGGTGAATGCTGCCATAATCGTTGCGTTGAGTTAATCTTTGATTTTACAAGGAGTTTTTTTTTGGTTTCCCGCTCAACTACGCCCTACACATAATATTCAAGGGAGTTGCACTCTAGGGAGTTGCACTCTAGGGAGTTGCACTCTAGGGAGTTGCACTCTAGGGAGTTGCACTCTAGGGAGTTGCACTCTAGGGAGTTAGGTGGTCAGATGTTAGGGGTTATTTGGTCGCAGAAATTGCTTGACAGCCATAACTGGCTTCTCCTGCTTGTGTGGCATGGTGCAGAGTCCCGTGTTCCAGCAGCCACCCTCTTGACCCAGGGCAGCACTACTTCCTCCAGTCACTTGATGTAGGCCTCCGTATTGAGTGTGGGGCCGTTTGGGAAGATGAATGGAGGCATAACATCGCCATCACTAGTGATCACTCCAAACACCATGATGTTGACTGGAATTTTATTTTTATCACTCTCGGTACATGTCCTCAGATTGCACCGTCCTTAGATTGACACCCAACCACTCTGACATGTTCGTATCGAAGCTTCCAGCGCGAATCTCAAACAGTACAGCAAGTATTTTCCAAATTTCTGGCAGAGTGAATAGCGTCACAGAGCTGTTCTCACATATGGTGCCCAAATGACCCTACTATACTGCGTAGTCGACAAAATCAAAAGCAAACAATGCGCATGCGCGATATTAAAAATATAAAATGGCGACAATTTACCTATCGCACCCTGTGTATGTGTGTGTATATATAAATATATTTTATATATACATATATTTGTTATATGTGCGTATTTGTGTGTGTGCGTGTGTGTGCATGTACATAGAATAGACGCAGCTTTATTTTTTATGAAAGTCCAAAGTTGAACTAAATGTTAATAAGCTAAAATATAGACACAAACATTAACAAAGCGGTTACTAAAGTCAGCATCATCATCATCACCATCATCAACAACGACAACGGTGTGTGTGTGTGGGGGGGTGGGGAGACAACTACAACACCACCACCAAGATCGTAGAAATACCCTCGGGTGGTTCTTTCTCTCCATTTATATTTAAAGTGACGGTTTGGAAATTGTAAAAGCGATGTTTCTGCTACTTAGGTCGGTCAGAGCGGAAGTTAATGCGCCGCTGGCAGCGGGGAAAAGAAAATTGTGTGTTAAATTTATTTGATGTTTATCACCTTTTTTTCCCGGCGTTCAGTAAATCTCTACCAGACCCCATTTATCTCATTCTATAAAAACCGTCGCCCGATGCAATCCAACAACAACAACAACAACAGCAGTCAGCAATCCAATGTTCTTTCTGTTGGTTATATATGTATGTATGTATGTATGTATGTATGTATGTATGTATGTATGTATGGATGTATGTATGTATGTATGTATATATGTATATATGTATGTATGTATGTATATATGTATGTATGTATGTATGTATGTATGTATATATGTATGTATGTATGTATGTATGTATGGATGGATGTGCGTATGTATCCATGTGTCTGCTTATGTATTTATGCACTCATCTATCTATTCATCTATCTAGCTACACACACACACACACGCACGCACACACACACACACGCACACACACACACACACACACACACACACACACAT
>NC_142928.1:197850616-197853116 GCF_046866305.1 Octopus bimaculoides
GCGCGCGCACACACACAAGTACATTCACCCACACCCTAGCACATACGCGCATACATACATACACACATTCACATACACACTCATACACATACGCGCTTCGCAAACACACACAAGTACATTCACACACACTCTAACACATACACGCGTACATGCACAAATTCACATACACTCATACACACACATTCACATATATACACACGCGCTTTCTCTCTCTCGATACACATAAGCAAGTACATTCACACACACACACACATATGCATACAGATACACTCACACATACATTCACATACATACACACACATTGACAAACGCACATGCATACACACGCACGCGTTCACATACTCTCTCTCTTTCTCCCTCTAAACACACACACACACACACACACACACACACTCCCACACACATACTCCCACATACACTCCCACACACTCCCACACACAAGCCAAAAGCACAGCCAATTGACGTGTGCCGTCGTCTTCAGTACACATTTGAGGTCATCCTTTCTTGGTAGCGTAAGTTAACAAAGTGCCGCCAAACTTCCCACGTCTGAAGATATCTGAAAATCTTTTTGTATGCACTTGACACGGCTTTCATGGGTCCATTACAGACTGACCCTTCAACAGGCACTCCTTTATGTCCACTACAATGGTCAAACGGTCAGACAGTGAAGCGTCAATTAAATAAGCCTTTTTAACGGTTGTCGTTAATGTTGGCTTTTGTGTGTTATGTTTAAGGGAAACGTACTGGAAACTGGTCATATTTTGGACCCTAAATCTTCCACGCCCCTACTACACTCGAATGCGTCTGCTGTAGGGTTCGTCTAGACACATAAAGACTTCTACATAGAGACAGACACACACTCATTCTCAAATATAGGAGTGACTGTGTGGTAAGTGACTTGCTTACCAACCACATGGTTGGGCAAGTGTCTTCTACTATAGTCTCGGGCCGACCAAAGCCTTGTGAGAGGATTTGGCAGACAGAAACTGAAGGAAGCCCGTCGTGTATATACGTATATATATATATATATATATATATATATATGTGTGTGTGTGTGTGTGTGTGTGTGTGTGTGTGTGTGTGTGTGTGAGTGTGTGTGTGTGTGTGTGTGTGAGAGAGAGTTTGTGTGTTTGTGTTTGTCCCCCCAACATCGCTTGACATGCGATGCTGGTGTGTTTACATCCCCCTAACTTAGCGGTTCGGCAAAAAGAGACCGATAGAATAAGTACTAGGCTTACAAAGAATAAGTCCTGGGTCGCTTTGCTCGACTTAAAAAAAAGGTGGTGCTCCAGCATGGCCGCAGTCAAATGACTGAAACAAGTAAGAAAATACAATTATGTGTGTGTGTGTGTGTGTGTGTGTTTGTGCGCCTGTTTATATTTCTTCATTTTTCTTTAGTTTTATTTGGAATGCGGCCATGCTGGTGCATTTCCCTCTACAGTTGTAACGAATGATATCGACTTAGTAGTACTCTATTTGGTATTTATTATACGGAATCGGTTTGGGCCGTAACTGTAATGGAAGGAAGTAGCGCAGTGTATATATGCTCCCCAAATATGGTCGGTGCATAAGGTCAAAGAGCAGATTCCGAGGCAACCCAACAGCAGAAGAATTATTGCCTCGGTGCAGAGGCTGAAAGAACTGAAGATCTACTAAACCTAGAGTGAAGAAATACCAAACATAAGCAGTTATATGTTTACGTACGCACACACACATACACACACACTCACTCACATACTCACAAATAAATATCCTTTTCTACTCTAGGCACAAGGCCCGAAATTTTTGGGGAGGGGACCAGTCGATTAGATCGACCCCAGTACGTAACTGGTGCTTAATTTATCGACCCCGAAAGGATAAATGGCAAAGTCAACCTCGGCGGAATTTGAACTCAGAACGTAAAGACAGACGAAATACCGCAAAGCATTTCGCCCGGTGTGCTAACGATTCTGCCATCTCGCCGCCTTCAAATAAATAAATATTACACACACACCCACACATTTATCTATTTACTCATCTGTCAATTTCTTTGTCGACTTACAGCTGTATGAAAAAATATGTACGAAAATAGACACGTACGCATGCAAATATCTGTACATAAATTCATTTACCTATCTATCTATCTATCTATGTTACGTTCTCACAAACATGTATAACATACATGGTTTAATTTTTATCATTGCTATTTAATATACTATGTGAAATATATTGCTAGAAATAGCAGCTAACAGAATATTTTTATAAAATATGACATCATTTTAACATTTCAGATATTTTATGAGATTTACAAAATTTAAATATGTGATTATGATTTCGGCTACAGACATTAAGTCCCAATTATTTTTAGATGTAATTATTAATTAAAAAAATTCATAATAAACCATATAGACACTAAAGATATTTTGCATATGTTTTTTGATATGATTACTGGACGCATTTAAAAGCTATCGATAAGGAAATATATACAAACATATGAATATATAAATGGAACAAAAACGCA
>NC_142928.1:197855616-197858116 GCF_046866305.1 Octopus bimaculoides
ATACGCACATTTATAGACACAGATCGCTAAACACTCCACACATCTTTTTTTCTCTCCTTGTTTCTTTCTGTGTTCCTTTCTGTGGAAGAGCGTAGGCTCGAAACCTTAAAGACGTTTTCAATTCCCGAGCGTTATACTAATACATCTGTTTGTTGTCTACACCACCTGTCTTCGTCTTTTTTTTTTCTTTGTGAATTCTCCCTATATATATATATATATATATATATATATATATATATATATATATATATTTAATGAGACGGAAGATTGCAGATTTTTTTCTTTTATCGAATAACGATGAGCAGAAATAAGTTCTTTTTAGATTCCACGGTAGGCGATCAAGGTTGCCCAGTATACGTTTAAGAATACAAGTGTTACGGAATGGAGTAGGGAAAATCAGGGCTACATATGTTTCATAGCGAGCAGAAACTTAGAAGTGATAGAACCCAAACGAAGTGTATACCGTTGGCTACACTACCGCTCTAGGATATCTTGATTAGATTAAATACTACATTGTCGCAAGGAGGTAAGTACATGTTAACGCAAAGATTCAATCTGAATGTATATATTTATACGCACACACACATATCTATATATGTATATACATTTCCTATCTGTTGAAGAGCGTAGGCTCGAGACGTAAATATATACATATATATATATATATATATATATATATTATATATATATGTGTGTGTGTGTGTGTGTGTGTGTGTGTGTGTGTGTATACATATATATATATATATATATATATATATATATATATATACACTTTCTCATATTTTCTTCATTTTCTCTTATTCTTTTCTGTAGGCTCGAAACGTAAAAGACTTTTTCATTTTTCCTGAGTGCCAAACTAAAAAACTTGCTTGTTGTTCATATACCAGTCTTCATCTTTCGTTTTTATATAAATTTCAACTATATATACATATATATATATATTATATATATATATATATATATATATAATGTGTGTATGTGTGTGTGTGTGTGTGAGAGAGAGAGGGAGAGAGAGAGAGAGAGCGAGAGAGCGAGAGAGAGAGAATAATACATACATATGTACCATTTGGTGCGGTTTTCGATGTCTAGAAAAAAGCAAATTTGCTGAGAGCTGGACTAATTGTGGGAATTTATACAGAAATGTTGAAGTCAATTTCACTCAACAAATCTGAGTTGACGATGAGTTCAGGTTTGGTCTTAATAACTTCTTCAACCAGATCGACTGGTTGAAGGAGAGAGACGACGCTCAGGTAAAATTTTTAAGGCCCTTTTCGAGACTGAAACAGAATTAATGTACACACATAGATACATACATATATGTATGTGTATATATATATATATATAATATATATATATATATATATATATTATATATATATATATATATATATATACATACTCATAGACATTCATATATATTCTTTTATATGCACTATATAGATACCTATACACATACAAACATACGAACACACGCGCGCACATGCAAATACACATGTATGCATATATACAGGGTGTCCACAAAGTCTGGGTACATGGAGTAAATAAAATCATAACATAAACAATTAAATATAAGAAATAATAATATCTTAAAGTATGTATTAATCCCCATGTACCCAGACTTTGTGGACACCCTGTAGATTGTTATATGTAAAGTATAGGGGTTTAGTTCACAAGTGATCTAAACGATTAGGTACGCTAGGTAAGTGCTATAACGGATTACTGGGGCTCCAAGGTTATAGCTGAGATGGTAGTTATGGAGCCATTGCAGATTTCCGATGCAGCGGATATATAATTGTTAAATAGGACGTCAGACATTAAGGTAAGGCAAACATCTCAAGTCATATACATTATTATGACAGGAAGAAATTCAAAATCTTACAGCTGTTTCTGGGATATCCTCGAGTATGGGATATTCCGTTATCAGAGGCAAATAGGGAAAAATGAGAGGGGTATGTATTAATGATATGACGAGATAAAAAAAAATGGGAGTAAAGGAATAAGAAGATGAAGAGAGAGAAGATATTTATATATCGAGTTAGCAGATGAGATCCAGAGATGCTCAAAACACTTAGTAGAGCTCAAATGATTTGAACTTACGCGCCGGAATCTTAAGCGAGGTGTTAGTCTACGGGGTAAAGAATGGCTATAAGAAGAATCGAAGTGAGCAGATATCGAGATATCGATGCAGATAAACACATGAATCTGCTTGGGCTAGGCGAAGGATTGGCTGTGTGGTAAGAAGCTTGCCTCCCAACCACATGGTTCCGGGTTCAGTCCCACTGCGTGGCACCTTGGGCAAGTGTCTTCTACTATGGGCTCAGGCCAACCGAAGCCTTGCGAGTGGATTTGGAAGACAGAAAATGAAAGAAGCCCGTCGTATGTGTCTTAACCTAAAGGCCCTAAATGTTTATCTTCGTCAATTGTTTACTCTATACGTCCATCTTGTCGTTGTTTGTTCGTTCGAAGCTCTAACTCTCCAGAGACTTTATATTTTCAAAAT
>NC_142928.1:197865616-197868116 GCF_046866305.1 Octopus bimaculoides
CGGTGGTGGTGATTATGGCATTTCTGGTAGGAATGTTAACGGTGTGTTGGTGGTAACGGAGGCAATGAAGACGCTGCCAGTGGTTGCGATGACAACGACGACGACGACGACGATGATGATGATGATGATGATATGTGGTGGTGGTTGTGGTGGTGGTGGTGGTGGTGGTGGTGGTGGTGGCGATGCTTATGTTCTCTGCGGTGGGGTTGTGGATGATGACGATGATGATGATGATGATGATGAAGTTGTAATGGACGTAACGAAGGGGTGGTGGTTATAATGGCGAAGACGATAACGTGTTCCTGGTGGTGGTGGTGGCGACGATGATGGTGGTGGTGATGGTGGTGGTGGTGGTGGTGGTGAAGGTGACGGTGTTAATGGTATGGACGGTGGCGCTGGTGGTTGTGTCTCGCGTCGGTGAGTGTTGTTGTTGGTGGTGGTTGTGGCGGAAGTGGTGATGAAGGTGGTGGCGGTGATGGTATGGATGATGATGCTGGTGGTTGTGTCTCGCGTCTGTGATTGTTGTATCGGCTTTAAAAAAAGTTGGTGATAGTTTGGGTAACAGTATAAGTGGTGCATTTCTTGATAATACATTGTTTCAACTTGATTATTTCTGCTGAAGTAGATCATTCCCCATAAATAGGTAGATTATTTCCCGAAACGTAGATTATTCTTAATAAACTTATTCAAGTGACTCAGGTTGCTCGCATCTGCTGGAATGAGTTCCCTCTTAAAGTAAATATCGATTCTTCAGCCCCATTAAGGCTGGCTTATTTCATTCAAGCCACAGTAATTTAGGGGTTCAAACACAGAAGTAGCAGAGTGTTGGATATAAAGATTCTTGTAGTATTCGTTCTGGCTCTATTGTTCTGAGTTCAAATTTCGCTAAGATCAAGTTTTTATTTCATTTTTTTCGAGTTCAATAAAATAAAGACCAGACCAGTCTTGGGTTCGATTCTTTCTTCCCTCCAGTCTATTAGGTATCAGTCTGGCTGTTCTGCCAAAATGCATCAATTACCACAAAAATAATTGTTGTCTTTGACTTCCACACTCTCTTCATCTCTCTAGCTAGGTCCTGATATTTCCCAATTTCTTTGGTATCCACTCTATCACTGTATGTTATTATCGTACGTTATTTCAAAGTCTATGATCTTATATTGCTTGTTTTGTTTGTTTTGACCTCTATAATCATATCTAGTCTTCTTACTTCAATAGTATGGTTAGTCTTTATGGGGAAGTCCTACAAGATCCTGTAGTTCTTATTCTCTGTTACAACCTCTGGTTTGTGTTCATACCACTTCCCCCTAATTTTCAAGCTGCAGCCAACATCCTACGCAATCATGTCTGTACTTATACTCCCTTTGTGCTAGCTTACTGCAATCACTTAAAAGATGTCGTCTCCTCTACTGCAGATACTACATTTGCTGTATGACTAAGTTTTGTTGATCTTCGCCTTTATCAGATTTATCCTAATGGTTTGTCCCTGAGCATCTATAACCAATACTTCGGCCTCACGTTTCAAGTTTCCATCCGGCCATTATAACCAACGTTCTTTACTTCCAACATTCTTGGTTTGTTGCATGAATTCGCCATCCAATTCTTCCTCTTTCCAACAATTTATTCTGTTCTTCAATTCTTCTATTGTTTCAGTAACTTATTATTATTATTATTATTATTATTATTATTATTATTATTATTATTATTATTATTATTATTATTATTATTAAGGCGGCGAGCTGGCAGAATCGTTAGCACGCCGGGCAAAACGCTTAGCAGCATTTCATCCGAGTTCTATTTCCGCCAACTGGTACTTGTTTTATCAACCCCCGAAAAGATGAAAGGCAAAGTCGACCTCGGCGGAATTTGAACTCAGAACGTAGCGACGGGCGGCGAAATATCGCTAAGCATTTCATCGAACGCGCTAACAATTGTCAAATTATAACGACAATGACGAGGCTGGGATCAAAGATGAAAATGTCTCGCTCGTCACGTGACTCATTTTGCAACAAAACCGGTCCCGGTCGCTATTCTGCACCTTGTTGCATTTCATTGAGACAAAGGCAGGATCTGTTAGTAACATTACGGAATATTACCAAGGCATCGAGCGGGCAGAAGCATTCTCTTGCCGGACAAATTGCTTAGCAGTATTTCGTCCGTCTTTACGTTCTAAATACAAATTCTGCCGAGGTCAATTTTACCTTTACTCCATCCGGGCTCCATAAAATAAATACCAGTTGATCACTGGGGTCGATATAATCGACTTGCCCCCTTCCCCCAAATTGCTGGCCTGGTGCCAAAGTTTGAAAGCAAAATTCTAGGAATATAGGAGTAATATAAGGAGAAGGGTAAGAGAGAGGTTTTTTCCATGGTAGGGAGCAAAGAATTTTGCGACGAGGCCAGAACAATCAGGAAAAATGGCTGGCTTATTGAATCGA
This sequence comes from Octopus bimaculoides, assembly GCF_046866305.1. Classification (NCBI taxonomy): domain Eukaryota; kingdom Metazoa; phylum Mollusca; class Cephalopoda; order Octopoda; family Octopodidae; genus Octopus; species Octopus bimaculoides. The sequence goes on from NC_142928.1 coordinate 197,868,052, forward strand.
AACTTGGATATCCAGAGGTGATGTATGCAGTACGACCGTTTCAAGCGACTCCATCTAATTGAACA
>NC_142928.1:197873116-197878116 GCF_046866305.1 Octopus bimaculoides
ATGATAATAATAGTAATAATAATAACAAAAGCAATAAACCCGATTATCATTAAAATAAAAACGCTTAGGTGTATATGAATGTATATGTGTGTGTGTATGTGTGTGTTTGTGTGCATATATAATATGTGTGTGCACGTGTGTGTTTGTGTGCATATATAATATGTGTGTGTGTGTGTGTGGTTGTATATAAAGAAGCGGTGGAATCAAACAATTAGCATTAATTCATTTAAAATTCGTGAATGAACACAACCTTATATAATTTCAAAAAGTTCTATATGTATGTGTGTGTGTATGTGTATATATATGTATATATATGTATATATGTGCGTATATATATGTATATACATACATATATATATATATAGATATATATACATTACATGTATGTACATTAGATACATATATATATATACATGCATATATATATATATATATATATATATATATATATATATATATATATATATATATATATATACATATATACATACACACAAACACACATGTATGTGTGTGTGTTGGCGTGTTTTTATGAAATCTGTATGGTGAGCTAGGGTCGAGCGGGGGTTTCCCATCTGAGTCAGGTTTGTCAAATTTCTGTCATGCCACCCGTTACTCTGCTATCACTAGACATCACCAAGCAAAACTTCAGCATTTCCACCCATCACTAAACGCCTTTCTTTTTAACAAGTCATCCGTTCCACCATTCATTCATTTCCGGTTTTCATTCCAACATCCGATCACACACCCAAACTTCCAACTTCCAACTTCCAACTTCCAAAATTTCCAAACTTCCATTTAAACAAACATTTGTCGATTTTCTAACCGCTTTTTTCGGCAAACCAATAATCCAACTCTTGGAACATAAATATCATTATGCTTTCGCTTCTCTTCTGTTATTAATTATTTAAATTCTTCCTCCGAGGACGGAACTGTTTCTAACAAAAATACAAATACAACTACTGGAATGCAGATAACAAAAACAACATCACATTTTAAACTTGAGAAAAGTCTTCCATATATTTACTGTTCCACTTACGGATTGCATTTCTAATATGTGCGAGTAAATTGGTTGTCCTTCTTTTTCTAAAACCCTTGCTTCTCCTGATCGACACTCGCGCATTTTCTCGCAAAACCAAGTGCATCAATTATAATGGTATAAATGTGAATTTATAATCTGGGTATAGAAGATGGAGGCTTTGAAGCAGCTGTCCATAGTTATCCTCTTCCCATTTTATTTAAAAAAAGAGATATTCATATCAGCAGAACAGCTGACCTCTATGACGGTACATACCCTTTATTATCTATCACAATGCATGTATGTATGTGTGAGGGCGCTTGGTTTAGTGGTTAGGGCAGTCGGCTCGCGATCGTAAGGTCGTGAGTTCAATTCGCGGCGACGCGTTTTGTCCTTGAGTAAGACACTTTCTTTCACGTTGCTCCAGTCCACTCAGCTGGCAAAAAATGAGTAGTACCAGTAATTCAAAGGGGCAGCCTTGTCACACTCTGTGCGACGTTGAATCTCCCCGAGAACTACGTTAACGGTACGCATGTCTGTGGAGTGCACAGCCACTTGCACGTTAATTTCACGAGTAGGCTGTTCCGTTGATCGGATCAACTGGGACCTTCGTCTTCGTAACTGACGGAGTGCTCCTATGTATGTATGTATGTATGTATGTATGTATGAATGCATGTTTTGATAGATGTATGCATGCATGCACGCATGCATATATGTATGTATATATGCATTTGTGTATGTATATATGCATTTGTGTATGTATATATGCATGCATGTATGTCTGTGTATGTATATATTCATGCATGAATGTATGTATGCATATATGTATGTTTTTTATGTTGTATGCATGTATATATGTATTACGTATGCATGGATATATGCATATTTATAAGTTCTTTTTTATTGTGGATCATTGAGCAAAATGAAAAACCAAATGCTTCCAGTAATGTGTCTAGGCCCAACCCGCGCATGATCGGGCCCTCAGTGACTAAACCCACAAACCGATCAAGTCACCCTGGAGGAAAACGCAATTCTAAGACAACTTGTTTAATGAGGAGCAAAGACAGCCAAATGACAAATGAGTTCAGAAACAGTCTACAGTTAACCAATAATGTAGATGTATATACACAAATGTATATGTGTGTATATAAATATGTGTGTATGTAAATATTTTGATAAGAAACCTGCTGTGTTTGTAGTTTCTGGCCATCTTGCTTCCTTGCTTCTTGAAATGGTTTGAAATATTTTAGAGAATGGTACTCATGTCGTACAAATGTTTGTTACTTTAAAACTGAAGTGTTGGACTTGCTTCTATGCTTAATTGTCCCGCGACGATGGACAAGCAGGGACCTGTGTAGGTATAACGGCGTGGAGTCACATAGTTACAAAATCCTGTCGTCCAGTGATGCGGAGTGCAAGAATTCATCTTAACATTGCTCTCTTTCTGTCATAGTAATTCTCCTGGCCATTCTTGTTTCGAGTCCTCGGAATCATAGGACCAGTTACCCGGTTTCCCAACGTCCTCGCCTAAACGGTTCACCAGTTCGCTGCAGGGTTAATAATTTGTAGCTGAATGGAGAGGAGAAACAAAAAAATGAAGCATTTTGCCCAAGAGAATAACGCACAGCCCGGTACAGGGATCGAAACCAGGAACTTGAGTGCAGCACACCAGGCCAAGCGCCTCCACTATTTTACTGCTATAACAACAGCTAAATTAGATAGAACCCATTTTGATTAAGAAACCTTTTAAGGAGAGCAGTACTAACCAACTTATTTTGGAAATACTAGAATTGGTGTCTCAATAAAATTTGTGTGTCTATGTGTGTCTATGTTTTGTAAGTGCGTGTGTGTGTATGGGGAGTGCCTATATTATCTGTATCTGTATAGACAAACATAGACACACATAGAGGGATGCGCATGCGCAAATGTAGACACATACAATAGGAATACAAAATGCAAAATGGCTGATCGTTAGCAAGGTGGGACACACATATAAGAAAAAAGAAAGCAAAGGACCACTGATGAGGTCACAGAAGTGTGACGAAAGAACTCTGGCCGAAATAGGATTAATGTAATGTAATGTAATATAAAGCTGAAGCAAATTAACACCAAATATACAGTGCGTGTGTTTTTATTGGCTAAACTGGCAACATGACCATTCCCAAATACAACAATATATATATATATATATATTTATATATATATATATATATATATATATATATATATATATATATATATATATATATATATAAGGTACAAATTAAGGTATATAATAATCACACATACAAACATTCACTTACTTCCCTTGTACACGCACACACATACACACATATACTCATAAAGAGCTGAAATACTGATTTTTTTCACCCCTTCCTTTCTCTCATTGCTATTACTTTCTCTCGCTCCTTCTCAGTCAGGGCTATTACTCTCACTACTTCTCCTTCACTGAATTACTATTTTCTCTCCTCCTCTGCGTCCGGCGTGATTCTGGACAACTATATAAAAACAAACACTACGCTCATTATTATATGAGGTGATTTGAATGTGGGTGCGCTTGTTAGCTGGGCGCTTAATTGACTTGGTTCACTCATATTATATGACTGGTCGCTGCATGTCTGAGTGTTCAGTATTTTCATGAGAGAGGCACATGACTTAGGGGTTACGGTATTCTCGGCGGCATGTTTTATCCTTGAGCAAGACACTTCATTTCACGCTGCTCCAGTCCACTCCACTGGCAAAAATGAGTTATACCTGTAATTCAAAGGGGCCAGCCTTATCATATTCTGTATCACGCTGTATCTCTCTGAGGACTACATCAAGAGTACATGTGTCTTTGGAGTACCCAGCCACTTGAACGTTAATTTTACAAGCAGGTTATTCCGTTGATCGGATCAACTAGAATACTCACCGTCGTAACAGACGGAGAGCCAGATAGGTGGGGGACATGCTGCAAGCTGGAAGAAGGTTTTGTTGCCCCACATCTCGTTGTTTTGTCCACTGCTTGGAGACTAAATACACCAGAGAAGAGCTTAGAGGGATTTCACGAAAGAATACTGGGAAAATCTTTCCCAGCATCACACCGGGAAATGCAGTTCTGTGTCTACGAGACGTGGGGCAACAAAACCCTCTTCCAAATTGCAGCATGTCCCTACCTATCTGACTCTCCGTCGGTTACGACGGTGAGTGTTGTAGTTGATCCGGTCAACGGAATAGCCTGCTTGTAAAATTAACGTTCAAGTGGCTGGATATTCCAAAGACAAACAAGTCCTGGATGGAATAGGTTTTTGATAATAGATCTGATCAAATTTGTCTTGAGGTTGAACAACACTAACACGATAACCATCAGGACAAATATGGACAAGGCCAAGGTGAACACCACCGACACCGCCGCCGCCACCACCACCACCACCACCACCACCACCACCTCCACCACCACCACCACCACTTTAGCCACCGCCGCCGGTGATGACGACAACAAGGACAACAACGACACCACCACCACCACCGCTTTCATCACTCTCACCCCGACTTCCATGACGACGATGATAACGAAGACAACGGCGACCCCCCCCCCCCCCCCACCGATCTCTCACAAAGAAACCCCCAAAAATAACAACAACAACAACAGCACCAACAACAGTAGCAACAACAACAACAGCAATACCGTAAGTAAACGTTAGGTAAGGATTAAAAGATATGGTGGAAGATTGCCAGCAATGGTGATGGCGGTGGTGGTGGTGGTGGTGGTGGTGGTGGTGGTAGTGGTGGTGGTGTGAATGGTATAGATTTTAATCGAAGTAAATTGATGACAGACGCAGCAGGAGATTGAACCAAGATAAGGTCACTTCACACACATTGCACACTCAATCACAGGTTGAGCTGTGTCTATAGGGAGACATCTGTGCTTTTCACATTATACACCCACCACCCTCACACACACACACACACACACGCGCATGCGCACGCGCACGCAACCATC
>NC_142928.1:197883116-197898116 GCF_046866305.1 Octopus bimaculoides
CAAACAGACATTGTTTTATTCTGATAGACATCGTTATATAATAATAATAATAATAATAATGATCATAATAATAATAATAATGATGATGATGATGATGATGATGATGATGATGATGATGATGATGATATTTCATGAGTTTTACAGTTGTTTATTCCAATTTGAGATCTTAAAGACAATTTGGTGGTGGTGCTGTGTCTATGTATGTATGTATGTATGTATGTATGTATGTATGTATGCTTTGTGTGTGCATGTGTGTGTGTGTGCATGTGTGTGTGTGTGTGTAAGGAGTGTTTTTCACGCGGGAAGTCATCTTTAAAAATATTCCCCTATTACAACTTGGCGTATTTCAATACACACACATACACACACACACACACACACATGCATACAAACACACAAACACACACACACACACGCTCGCACGCACGCTCACACACACACATCATGTATTGTATACATATATGTTTTGGCTTTTCATATATAATCTGTATGCGTGTTTGAGTTTGCGTGTCTCTATGTGTGCGTTTTTGTGTGTTTGTGTGTATGCAGATATTTGTGGAACCATTTATCGAAAGCTCCGTTACTCGTAAATTCAAAGACATTTCTAATTTAGTTTAGCAAAGAAAACAACAAAACTTCTAGTTTTGGAGATTAGTTTCCCAAACGATTCTTCTGTTATTCTTTCACTTGAATAAATCGACCCCAGGACTTATTCTTTGTAAGCCTAGTACTTATTCTATCGGACTCTTTTGCCGAACAGCTATCTTTTGGGGACCTAAACACACCAACATCGGTTTTCGAGCGATGGTGAGGGGGACAAGCACAGGCTCACAAATATATATATATATATATATACTTATTACAGATATAGGGTAAAAGATTATTAATAAATTAATAATTAATAATTTTTACCAAATAGTTCGGTGTGGAATTTGAACTCAGAACGTAAAGACGGACGAAATGCCGCTAAGCACTTTCTCCTGCGCAGTAGCGATTCCGCCAGCTCGCTGCCTTACTTTGAGAATCTATTCGAATATACAATCCCCGATCATGCGAAACACGCTTGAAATATATACTTCAAGGATTCATCTTAATAAACCGAAACCCTTCCGCCAGAGTCTATTTACAGCCACCATGACCTCAACACAGGTAAATCATAAAAAACAAAAAGCGTTCTGGAAAAAATCTCACGGTTTAAGGTCACTTCCGTTTCTTGGGATGTGCTGTTGACATTTGTAAAGTTACCTCGCTTCAGAGGTCAGGGTGTGAAATTATATTAATGACCAACTATGATTGAATTATTCATTAGAGTTAATATTCATATTAATAATTAATACGGAAGTTTTCTTTTCACATGACCTTGCAGAGTGTTGTTGCTATTGGGTATGTTATGTGTAACGTCAGGTAAACGGTTGAGAGAATCCTTCCGTTGGATGCAGACGGTTTAGGATTTATTGTCGCTAAGTAGGCTGTCAGAGGTAGATTCACACACACACACACAGATATAAGAAAAAATATTGAGAATGAATTAAAAATGTATTTAATGTTTTAGACACATATATATTTTCGTTTGGATAAAAGAAGTTTAATTTCTAAACATGAGAAGAAAATACATTTTCCAGATATATTTTCATATAAAAATACGAAAATATGTTTTCACATAGCAAATGTTTTCGTGTGATAGTTTTACTGAAAAATGTATTGGTGTGTTTTCACGAGGCGAGTTTTACATGCACAACACACCAGAGAGAGAGAGAGAGAGAGAGAGAGAGAGAGAGAGAGAGAGAGAGAGAGAGAGAGAGAGAGAGGGATATATATATATATATAGAGAGAGAGAGAGAGAAAAGGAGTGGTTTATGTATAAAATAAAAATGGCTTTCATATATAAAACTTAGATATGTTTCGACCAAAGATTGGTCCAGGCCATGTCTAACTTAATAGCATCACTTGATAGGATTATCTAAATCCTTTTTATGTCAAGTTTTGTGGTATTATGGCCCATTATGAGTTCTTGTTGAATGAGTTGTATCCAGGTATGGATGGCTTATCTGGTATTCCTCAAGAAATTTGTTCAGACTCCGTTTTGGGACAATGTTAAACAGGGCAGGGCCTGTTGAGGAAAAGAATAAAAACTTTAGTGAACATTTTTTTGTGCATTTTGTATGTACTCAAAAGAAGATGTGTAGCAGAAAAGAAAATAATATTTAATTCACCGGGTGCGGGTTCTCGCTGTCGTTCATCTTAACAAAGATGTATGCGTTCTTGCATATATAGAGTCCAGCGGTGATCTGCCCTTGAGCAGATTTGTGCATGTGACCCTTCGCCAGCATTCTCTATGCGTGCCCGGGAGGCTCAGTGCCTTCCTTAACGCTGTTGAGTTGATTACTGGAATTTTGGATCTCCAAGAGTAGACTTGCGATGAATACTGGAATGGTTTCGACTAACCTTCTCCATGCTGGCGAAATTTAGACTCAGAATGCTGAGGGCCGGAAGACATATCGTAAAGCATTATCCTCCGATTGAGAATTTAAAATCACTTCCTTAACTTTCTAAGACATCTCAACGCTTCTAAAAGCAAACTTCGTTTGTTTATTTACGTTTGTCCTAATTTGAATTTAACATATGAGAGCGTCTCATAAAGCGAGATTTCTATACATCTTAAATTTGCAGAGGAATTTGTAGTGGGGTAGTTTAGCTTAATCGGTCAAAGCATCGTGACGCGTAATCACGGGGATGTGAGTTCGTGTCCACAGCAAACCACCTACACTTTTTTCTGCAAAATAGGGATAGTTTATCCTGTTCAGGCTATATTATTAGCATTATTCTGCGATTGAGAATTTAAAATCACACATATATATATACATATATATATATATATATATACGTATATACGACGGGCTTTTTTTCAGTTTCCGTCTACCAAATCCACTCACAAGGCTTTGGTCGGCTCGAGGCTATAGTAGAAGACACTTGCCCTAGGTGCCACGCAGTGGGACTGAATCCAGAACCATGTGGTTGGTAAGCAAGCTACTTACCACACAGCCACTCATGTTTATTATTTGTATATATGTTTGCATGCATGTATGTATGTATGTATGTATGCATGTGTGTATGTATTTCGTCATGATGCTGTTTTTTTCACAGACGGATGCCATCTGATCCTACTATTCTGTGGTGTCGACAAAATCAAAGACACTATGCGCGAAATTCCATACATTCTTTTCTACTCTAGGCACAAGGCCAGAAATTTTGGGGGAGGGGTCCAGTCGATTTTATCGCCCCCAGTACGCAATTGGTACTTAATTTATCGACTCCGAAAGGATGAAAGGCAAAGTCGACCTTCGGTGGAATTTGAACTCAGAACGTAAAGACAGACGAAATACGGCAAAGCATTTCGCCCGGAGTGTTAACGCTTCTTATTTCTTTATTGCCCACAAGGGGCTAAACATAGAGGGGACAAACAAGGACAGACAAAGGGATTCAGCTGATTACATCGACCCTAGTGAGTAACTGGTACTTAACTTATCGACCCCGAAAGGATGAAAGGTAAGGTCAACCACGGAGGAAATTGAACTCAGTACGTAACGGCAGACGAAATACCGCTAAGCATTTCGCTCGGCGTGCTAACGTTTCTGCCAGCTCGCCACCTTACTTCATACATACATACATACATACATACATACATACATACATACATACATACATACATACATACATTACATACATACCGGTTCACATAAACGCACAAACGCGCGCGCGCACACAAGGCTCTCTCTCTCTCCATCTCTCTCTCTCTCTGTCTCACACACACACACACACACACCAGGTTCAGAAATCTGGTGGTCGGGATATTTAGAGGTGATGGTCACGATGAATTGTTGCGTGGCTTCCAATCTGGTTGGCCAGGTGATTTGCGACATGATTCATGATATTCCATTGTAGAAAATGTTTTACAGAACGGCACGAGTATTGTCTAGGAGCTGGGAAAGTAAGCAGGTGTCTAAACACCACAGATAATACAGACGGCTCACGGACGAAAACTTCTGAGGAAAGTAATTAGTCGTCGACATTCGCATTGGGAATACGAAAATTACTAGATTGACTCTGTCTGTTGTAAACAGAGACAGTAAAAAGTTTCGTAAAAAGTAATATATGTGGAAAAGTCTGTTATTTACGTCAACAATAATTTAAAGTACAATAATGGCCATAAACATTCCGAAACGAAATACTTTCGTTGTTGTAGGTGGTGAATAATCAATCATGTTGTCTCCTTATTTCTTTTTTCAAAAGCAGTTTGATGTGTTGGCTAAGAGTCGACGGCGTTTGAGAGCATAAAGAATAATGTTGTAGCTGACATGGAGGACTGGAAGCCATTTGAATATTGGGAAAGAGTTACCCGTGTCATGAGGATTCGCGCCGGGTGCCAAAATGCTGACATCATGATTGATTCTCAATGCTCTGTGAACATTGTAAAAGCAGTAAAATGTTGTATGAACAGCTGCAACGGAGATTACGAAGCCGTGGTATTTGCGAAGAGTCACGGCAGACATTCTGACTTCGTGCGCACACCGTAATTCATCCTCACATCCTTTGAAAGAAAGTTTTAGGCTCAGTCAATTCAGATGGCCAGGTGAAGTTACTGGAGACTGTGGTCAATCCCTGCCTGGAGAAGGTTGCTGCTGGAAGGCGATATATGGAAGTAGGAGCCGACTCCCTGCCACACCTCCGCAAAATATCAGAAGTGGTTGTTGCAGAATTTCTACGACTTCGCCAGCCCCAATTTTTGGCTTCTTAATTCCCCAAGATTGTAATTCCACGGATTACAATGTGTGAGGTATGGTTGAAAAAGACACCAACGCTCTTTCTGTAACACCAAGGAAGAGCTAGCGGCCAAGATCATGGAGGTGTACTTCAAAGGTCTTCCTAGCGACACAGTGAGGAAGTCATGTGCCAGGTTCCGGAACCGTCTTGAGGTTATCGATAAGCCATCAGCTGTTATCGATAAGCCATCATCTAGTTAATGTTTGAGATATTGGATTAAGTGTTATGCATTCATTTCCTCTTATGCAAACTCTCAAAACTAATCCGAACACCCTATATGTGTGTGTGTGTGTGTGTGTGTGTGTGTGTGTGTGTGTGTGTGTGTGTGTGTGCTCTTGTTCCTTGGAATTTCCGTATCGCCTGATAGTTTCAAGCTCGTCTATATAATTATCTAAACCTACTGAAGTCGTTTTCTCGGCATGGTCAATTGTGAAAAGGTACAAGGATTATGGTAATCCTAAAACATGCTTAGAACATAGACATTTCAAACATATAATTCAAAACTATGTCGTTACTAAAGTTGTCTTATTCCACTTTAGTTATCTCTATTTTCAAATCATGCATTTTTTACTGGCCATAAATTTTGGTATTTCTTTTTTTATATTCTAAACACTTATTGAACGGATCAGACCGGTGTGGGTAGATTAAGCTATGTTGATGAGTGCTGATAAGGTGGATACATGCTAGTAGTTATCTTTTATTTGCAAACCAAGATCAAATCTTTCATTCAGTATCTAATGTAAATTTGATAGACTTATATTTTCTCGTAATTATCTCCTCTTTTTATTTAGAGTTGCTTATACCTGCTGTTTTTTTGTTGTTGTTTATTTTGGTTTTTCTCCAACTAACAAATAAATTATAATAAATTAAGAGTTTGTTACATATGGCCTTCACGCAATCACCTTTTAACTTATTAACAGAGAGTCATACCATGAGTCTATTTCGGTTATTTCCCTTAGCTAATTTAATATTAGTGAAACTTGAGCTCTTGCGCTTGTAGACGGCATCCTATTGGAGTAAACACAATGAGCGAGAGATAATAACAAATAAATAAATATATAAATGAAATTAAATATAAAATCACAAGAAAACAATTTTAAAAATCCAATAAACGAACGAGGAAGAAGAGCAGAATAAAGTAACATGTGATAAATGTTAGAAGATTTCTTTAAAATGTCAATTTATTGAGAGATGTGGAAATATAAATCACAAGATTTAAACAGAACAAACAAGGAAAAAAAGCTTTTAAGATCTTTAGCAATGTCTGTGGATTTTAATACTTTTACGCTATAAAACTATCGCTCGAATATCTTTATAGTGGAAAGCTTTTCCGTTTCTTTTCCTTAATCCTTTTCTGTTTTTGTATTTTTTTAAGCGTTTCTAATTAGTGAATTCACACAAATCTGTTACCTGTCAAACAACATCTTCGACAGTTACAACCTCATCCGGGTTCTCTTTGTCTTCCGCCATTTTGTTTTCTGAATGAAGTTTTATTTTATTTGTCCGCATGCATACATACATACATGACTCTCTACCTACCTACCTACCTACCTACCTACCTACCTACCTACCTACCTACCTACATACATACATACATACATACACGCATGCACACGCACGCACACACACACACTCACACACACGTATACATACATAGCAAGTGGTGGTTATTGACATTTTTACGGTATGTCATCATAGTAATGACATTTTCTTATTGGTTTTACATGTGTGTATGCATGTGCGTGTTGTGTGCGCGCGCGCGCGAGGTGAATTTCTATGACACATTTTCCTCATCAGTGATTTTTCACTTCCTAAAAAAAAAAAAGACGTCCGTGACCTTCTCCAAACGTACTTGCTTCACTGAATGTGTATATATGTGTATATATGTATATATGTTTGTGTGTTTGTAGCAGTATACGTATGTGTATGTGAGTGTGTGTGTGTGTTTTATGAATGTCTCCATAGGAGTGACTCTTCGACATATGATAATTGGTTATGTAGAGATGTGTATGTGTTAGGCACAAGTAAATCTAAATATACACATGTGAACGAATGTATATATATATATATATATATATATATATATATATGTGTGTATGTGTGTGTGTGTGTGTGTGTGTGTGTGTGTGTGTATTCTTTATTTATTTTCGTTTCTATTATCGTAGTGCGGCTTCGCCGGAGAACCATTCTGAAGATCTTAGTCGATCAACATGATCCCAGGACTTATTTCGTCGAACCTTTTGGTCCAGCTGCTAGTTTTTGTGACGTAAACAAACCAACCTCAGTTACCAAGCTGTGAGAAACACACACACACACACACACACACACGTAAATTGTTTTTAAGAGTGAAACTTAAAGTAGACCAACCTATAAGCAATATGGTGTAAATATTAGGTTGAAAAAACCCTTGGATGGAAAAAGAATGCCCGTTCGACTTGAACCTTCGCCTTCAGTGTACATGACCGACTCACTTAGAACATAAAAACGTACAAAATGACACTAATCTTTTTATCCGGCGTGCTAACGATTCTGCCAGCTCGCAGCCCTACGTTGTATTGATTATACTGGAAGTGGTGTGTACCATAAATTAGTCCCAACACCCGAAGCATCTACCCTACGTCGCCAACATTTAGTTTTTGGTTGGAACCGTATCGTTACCGCTACAAGGTGGAACAAAATTTCTTTCGTGACTCGAGGGACAAGAAATATTAGAGCTTTTTATATTTGAAAATTACTATTTTTAAATCTCACAACTTGAGATATTCAGCAACAGTACTTCGTAGTAAAGATTATTTGCCAACATAACATAGCAGTCCTGGTTTAGGACAATTGTTGCTGTAATTTAATCCCAGGAGATATCGTCTCCAGCTGGCTATACGACACGATCTGTGTCCTTATATTTTCGAACAAGGGAATCTAGCATCCCCAAAAGATATTGTTTTGAGCTGAGTGGGGGTGCTAGATTCATTTATTGGAAAATATAAGGACACAGATCGTGTCGTATAGCCAGCTGGAGACGATGTCTCCTGGGACTAAATTACAGCAACATTAGTCCTAAACCAGGACTGCCATGTTACGTTGGCAAATAATCTTTTTATATATATATTTTTTTCTGGTAGAGGCACCCGTCTTGATATTCATAGGTTCTCTGAACTTTAAGGCTCTGACCGATGTCCAGATGAACTCCCTCCTCTCCGAAAAGGCATTGACCGCAAGAACGTAAACGCCATCACATTATTATCGACAAACTAATGCTATCGGCCTTAAAAAGTCCAGGATATATCGGGTGGATGGACGTCAGGCACGACACCTTGTAGTTATTGGTTTCGTTATTTTACGTTAAGGACAGCGAGTTGGCAGAATCGTTAGCACACCGGGCGAAACGCTTAGCAGTATTTCGTCTACCGTTACGTTCTGAGTTCAAATTCCACCGAGGTTGACTTAGCCTTTTATCCTTTTGGAGTCGATGAAATAAGTACCAGTTACGCACTGGGGTCGATGTAATCGACTTAATCCCTTTATCTGTCCTTGTTTGTCCCCTCTATGTTTAGCCCCCTGTGGGCAATAAAGAAATAGTTATTTTACGTTCCAAGTTCAAATCCCGACCAGGCTGGTGTTACTCCTTCATCTTGCCAAAGTTGATGAAATAAAATATGTTAAAAATTGATGTAATTGACTCTACTGTAAAAGGTCGTGGCCCCCTCGCGGCCAGAATCCAGTGGCAGAAACGGAGGAAACATTAAGAATATATTGAAATATTGTAATATTTTCAAGAATACATAAAGCGGCGAGCTGGCAGAAACTTTAGCACGCCGGGCGAAATACTTAGCGGTATTTCGTCTGTCTTTACGTTCCGGGTTCAAATTCCGCTCAGGTCGACCTTGCCTTTCATCCTTTCGGGGTCGATAAATTAAGTACCAGTTGGACACTCGGGTCGATGTTATCGACTTACCTAATCCCCTGAACTTACTGGCCTTGTGCTAAAATTTGAAATCAATATTCCTGGCATACATAAGTCAGCATGCTGGCTGAATCGTTAGCGCATTGGCCAAAATGCCGAGACCGACTTTGCCTTTCGTCTCTTCGAGATCGATAAAATAAAGTACCATTCAAATAACGGGGGCGATATAATCGACTAATTTCCTCTCCTCAAAATTACTTCAACCCTGCAATGAACCAACGTCCCATCCAGGGGGATTATTATGATCTGAATCTCTCCTACGGTTGGACTCCAGGTGACCAACCTTATGAGTCCTACGGCTAAGGGAAAATAATAAAAACGAAAGAATTCCTCGAATACAACAGTTCATATCTTCATTTGAATTTGGTATTTAGTTAAGAGGAATTTCAGCTAATCCAACTGGGACTTAATCTCTATAATCTGTAGCAAGCTGATTTGTAGGCAAGGCGCACCACCGTAAATTTCAGGGTCACAGAGCAGTCGGTTATTACATACGGACATCAGTATCCAGCTGGTCAGCGCTAATATATGATTTATAAAAACATCTGACATATTAATAAAAATCTGTAAATGTACAACCATCCAGATCTCTGAATACCTTATTATGTTTTCTAATATATAATACCTGTACATCACTTCCAAACCTTCTAATATATATATATATATATATATATATATATATATATATATATATATATATATATATATATATATATATATATATATATATATATATATATATATATATAAAGTATGGGTGTTTAATTCACAAGTAATCTAAACGATTAGGTACGCTAGGTAAGTGCTGTAACGGATTACTGGGGCTCCAAGGTTATAGCCGAGACGGTAGTTACGGGGTCATTGCAGATTTCCGATACAGCGGGAAACTATGAACCTTTACGCTTCTTTTTTTTTCTTTCTTTCCCTCTCTTTATTCTTTTACTCCCTCCCTCTATGTCGTCCTCTCATTAACATATACCATTCTCATTTTCCCTATTTTTTCCCTATTTGTCTCTGATGACGGAATATCCCATACTCAGGGATATCCCAGAAACAACTGTAAGACTTTGAATTTCTTCATTTAATAATATTGTAGACTGCACGAGATGTTTGCCTTGCCTTAATGTTTATTGTCCTCTTTAACAAGTATATATATATATATATATATATATATATATATATATATATATATATATATATATATATATATATATATATATATCTAAAAACAAATAGTAAATGAGTATATGCATATATACGTACAGGTATGTGCATACCGACATCCACCTATATGTATAGGTGCATATCTGGGTACAGGACATTGCAAACAAACGCAGACGAGAACACACGAGCCACACAGAGAACATCTCCCTCACCAGCCACCCACATATATATATATATTTATATGTATATATATATGTGTGTGTGTTTGTGTGCGTGTGTCCAACAGCCGCGGGTAGTAAAAGTACCAGACTTTAAAAAAAAGCTGAGTCCTGGAATCGATTTATTCGACTAAAATTCTTCAAAGTGGTGCCCCAGCATGGCCATGGTCTAATGTCTGAAACAAGTAAACAATAAAAGAAAAAATATTTTGCTGAAGCGTATAAATAGAAGCTACATTGTGCTCGGTGGCGGCCATCGATACTTGTAAGTTAGCCATGACGTAAAAGCAGGCAGCGACTTCTTTCTGTGTAAACCTCCTACCACAGTGTGCGGGTATAGTAATTGTAAGGGAGGTGAAGTGCGAGGCAATAGAGACATGAATCGCTATCGTCAGACACATGGCTCACTGAATTGAGACAGACGTCGCAAAACATTTGATCTTTCGTGTCAAAGGTTAGCTCTAATGACGTTTTAGTGGATTCCTACTGTTGCTTCCTGCTCTTGCTGTCGCCGGGGCTTCTGACGGTGGACTGAAATGGTTGTAGTCGTAGTCAATGGTAGTGACGATAGCGGTGGCGGTGGCGGTGGCGGCTATGTTTTGGGGTTGTCGTGGTGGTGGTGGTGATGTTTGAAGGGATGTTGAAGTTTTTTAGTCCAAGTATGGGTTAAACTAAACAGAAAAGAAATAGACAAAGCAAAATCCCAGCAATGGTTGAGAAGCTGAGGACTCAAAGCAGAGACTGAAGGATTTTTAATTGCAGCACAAGACCAAAGCCTCCCCACCAGAAATTACCAAAAACATATAATGAAAAGAAACATAACAAGTAACTGCAGAATATGTGGAGATGGACAAGAAACAATAAATCATATTATCTCTGGCTGCCCAGTCCTGGCTAAGAAGGAATATATTCACAGACACGACAGAGCTGGGACCTATATACACTGGAAGCTATGCCAACACTATGGAATAACAACAGAAAAAAAGATGGTATAAACACACGCCAGAAAAGGTCACAGAAAACGAGAAAACAACCATTCTATGGGATATGCCAATACACACAGATAGAGAAATTAAGGTAAATAGACCAGATATAGTTGTCAGAGATCATTAAAAAAAAAAATGCTTTCTAATTGATGTATCAATACCAGCAGATGACAACGTTTCTCTAAAAGAAACGGAAAAACTTTCAAAATACAAAGACCTGGAAATAGAGGCAACTCGAATGTGGAATCTAAAAACAGAAACAATTCGTATCATAATAGGTGCATTAGGTATAATAAAAAAAATATTCAGACAAATACATAACAAAAACACCAGGACTAACAAATATATATAACATACAGAAAATTGCACTACTGGGCATCACAATAAACCACAGCACATACCCAAGGCATACAGAGCTGCGCTCGGTAGTGAAGTGAAAGCACGTGATAAAAATAGGGCAACTGAATAATAATAATAATAATCGTAATAATAATAATAATAATAATAATAATAAACGCGAAATTCTGTCTGTCCGTCTGGGACCCTTGTATCTCAGTCTAGATTTGCTCTACATAGACATATTATACCTTTTTGGAATCAAGATGATACCTGGATTGAAAATCTGACCATCATGTGGTTCTTGAACATCCAGTATTGGGATCAGGTCTGGATGAGATTTTGGTTTATGCTAACAGTTGGAAATTCAAATGTTAAAAGAACTCCGAAAATTCTCCAAGTCTACATTTACCGATGTGTCTTTCCAATTTTAGTAACGGCGTGATGGGTTTGAGGCTTATTTGCGTGTTATTTCTGGCAGAGCGAAATGATCTGATGGAGACAGCTTCCAGGTTGGCCCTTAATAACGGTGTTGAAATTACCGCTGTTGTTTTAGCCCAGGGTTTGGTCCGATGGATCAAATACACCCAATCATGTCTACCACATTATTTCCACGATTGATACCCCAACGGCCACACTAAATACGTCCTTACTTTAAGATGTGATTTATGGTGTTCATTGAATCGGTAGAGCATCGGAATAAATGCCTTGCGATATTTCTTCCGGATCTTTACATTCTAAGTTCGAATTCTGCCCAAGGCGGTTTTGTCTTTCATCCTTTCGAGGTCGTTAAGAATAAGTACCAGTTACGCACTGGGGTCGATGCAATTGTTTAAATTAATCCTTTGAAACAATTATTATTATTAGGTTGGACAGTATAAAGGCGGCGAACTGGTAGAATCACTACCGCATCGGTTAAAATGATGCATTTCGTCCGTTTTTACCTTCTGAGTTCAAATTCTGCCCGAGGTGGACTTTGCTTTTCATCCTTTCGGGGTCGATAAATTAAGTACCAGTTGCGTACTGGGGTCGATGTCATTGACTTACCCCTCCAACGAAAGTAATAGCTCTGTGATAAATTTGAAACGTTTATCAATTTGAACGGTGTCCAGAGCATTCGGGGTTTGTCTGACATCGATAAGGTTAATCTGTTTGGTTGACGACTGCAAGAAAGACATGCACAGAGAGGAAGTTTTAAGAGGGTCCAGTTTCCGGGGAGAAAGAAGTGAAAATAGTGGATTAAACTAGTTAGATATAATATGGATGGTAGGTGAGAGTGAGTGATTGGAGTATCTGAGGTGTCACGTGAGTAACCAGCTCGAGAGGGGTGCTAATATATCCTTGATATGGCGGCGGGCTGGCAGAATCGTTATCGCATCGGGCAAAATGCTTTGCGGCTTTTCGTTCATCTTTCCGTTCTGAGTTCAAATTCCGCCTAGGTCGACTTTGCCTTATATCCTTTCGAGGTCAATAAATTAAGTACCAGTTATACAATGAGGGTCGATCTAATTGACTTACCCCCTCCCATGAAATTGTTGGCCTTGTGGCAAAATTTGAAATCAATATGTTCTTGATATGATACATGTGTGGATGAAGGAGATTTGGTTACTATTTCTAGCAGACTAACTGTCCACATAGGTGTATACTCCTTAGTTTGAATTGTTATTGTTGTTGCTATTACTAATGTTTCATTTGACCGAGTTAAATAACCTATGATCAAAAGTATTCCAGCCGTGACCACACCGACGTCTTTAGATGCATACAAGATTATATTAAGCTCGACTTTAAGGCAGCAAGGTGATTTGAAGGAAATTTGGCTGCTATTTCAAGCGGAGTAATTATCCATGTAGAGGTATTTTTCTGCCTTCTTTCCTTGTCTCAGTCATTAGACTGCGGCCATGCTGGGGCACCGCCTTGAAGAATTCTTAGTCGATACCAGTACTTAGTTTTTGTTAAGCCTAGTACTTACTCTATCGGGCCCTTTTGCCGAACCGCTAAGTTACAGGGACGTAAACACATCAACACTGTCTGTCAAGGGGTAGTGGGGGACAGATACAGATGCAAGACACATACGCATATATATATATATATATATATATATATATATATATATATATATATATATATATATATATACGATGGGCTTCTTTCAGTTTCCGTCTACCAAATCCACTCACAAGGCTTTGGTTGGCCCGAGGTTATAGTAGAAGACACTTGCCCAAGGTAACACGCAGTGGGACTGAACCCGGAACCATGTGGTTGGGAAGCAAGCTTCTTGCTACACAGTCAATATTCTTTTTGTTGCTATTGTTGAGGAAATGACCGAATTAAATAACTTCTGATGAAAAGTATTCCTGGCGTGACCGTCTCATCTATTTAAGGTGTATATAAGATTACATTAGGCCTATCTTCGAGACATTAAGGTATGATTTGAGGGTGATTTGGTTGATATTTCTAGCAGATCGTGTGACCACGTAGCGGCTCCCTCGTTCGCTGTTGATTGAGCTGGTTTTTTTTATTTATTATTTATTATTATTCATTGTACTTTTTTTGTTGTTGCAATAGTGAATCTGGTTCCGGGTGTTATTGTTGTTGTTGTCGGTGGTGGAGGCGGCGGCAATACGGGCTGACGTGGTCACGAGCTGGTGAACGGGTGTGTTCGGTGGATCGGGTATCAACGACAGAGGTTGACACAATTGAACATACAGACGCGACACTGATCGTCTTCCGCCATCTTGTCGGTTAGGCCGGCGCCTCGCCTGCCTCTTCTTTCCACCCGATCTCCACAAACACATAATAATAACGATAGTAACAACAACAATAAGGCACGTCAACCCTTCTCTCTCTCTCTCTCTTTCTCTCTCTCTCTCTCTCTCTCTCTCCCTCTCTCTCTCCCTCTCTCTCTCTCCGTCTCTCTCTCTCTCTCTCTCTCTCTCTCTCTCTCTCTCTCTCTCTCTCTCTCTCTCCCTCTCTTCTCTCTCTTTCCTAAATATTTCCTCATTTCATTCGATCCAGACGAAATCACAGCCACTCCGTCGCTATACACACATTGTCCTTCCTATTGTTATTACTGTAAGTGTTGTTGTTATTATTGTTGTTGGTATTGATTGAGTTCATATTGTTTTTGCTGTTATTATTCTTGTTGTCGGTGTGGGCGGCGAGCTGGCAGAATCGTTAGCTACGTTCTGAGTTCAAATTCCGCCGAGGCCCCCTCCCCCAAACTTTCGGGCCTTTTGCCTAGAGTAGAAAAAATTATTCTTGCCGGTGAAGGCAGCGAGCTTGGCAGAATCGTTAGCACGTCGGGCGAAATGCTTAGCGATATTTCTTCTGTCTTTACGTTCTGAGTTCAAATTCCGCTGAAGTCGACTTTGCCTTTTATCCTTTCAGGGTCGATGAAATAAGTACCAGTTGCATACTAGGGTCGATCTCATCGGCCGGTTCCTCCCCGCAAATTGCAGGCTTTGTGCCTATAGTAGAAAGGATTATTCTTGGTGGTGAGCTGGCAGAATCGTTA
>NC_142928.1:197908116-197910616 GCF_046866305.1 Octopus bimaculoides
TATCTGTTTCGGGACAATGTTAAACAGGGCAGGGCCTGTTGAGGAAAAGAAATTGTACCGCAGTGTACCTATATGTTGTGATCCTGAATTGGGCAGGGGACGTATGGCTCGTGGTCCCAGCCTTGGATGAACCTTGAAACTAATGTTCAGGTCGTTTGGACAATGCTGGCGGTATATTCTCCACATCGTACAAATGATGTACCGCTCGCGGCGGCGCTGGAGAGAGTAGAGCTTCAAGGCTTTAAGGCGGTCCCAGTAATCAAGATCTGTCATGCCTTCAATTCGTTTGGTGAGTGACCTCTGGGGTGATCCAATCCTCGAGATGTTTTGTTTTGTATGGGGAGACCATATATATATATATATATATATATATATATATATATATAGTATATTGCCACTTAAGTGTGGCTGACCCCTAGGGGTGGATGTTACTGTTGCTTTTAGCCCCAGGAGGACATCTCCTCCAGCTGGCTTATCGACACACGACTGTGTCCTGTTTGCAAACAGGACACAGTCGTGTGTCGATAAGCCAGCTGGAGGAGATGTCCTCCTGGGGCTAAAAGCAACAGTAACATCCACCCCTAGGGGTCAGCCACACTTAAGTGGCAATATACTACACTTTATCGTGCAGTTACTGTTAATACTTCATTTAGAGAATTAACATTGCTTACATATATATATATATATATATATATATATATATATATATATATATATATATATATATATATATATATATATATATATATATATATATATATATATATATATATATATATATATATATATATATATATATATATATATATATATATATACATATATGCTCACCAGTGGCTGTGTGGTAAGTAGGTTGCTTAACAACCACATGGTTCCGGGTTCAGTTCCACTACGTGGCACCTTGGCAAATCTCTTCTACTATAGCCTCGGGCCGACTAAAGCCCTGTAAGTGGAGTGTATACATATACATATATACGACGGGCTTCTTTCAGTTTCCCTCTATTAGATCCACTCACAAGGCTTTGGTCGGTCCGAGGCTATAGTAGAAGACACTTGCCCAAGGTGCCATGCAGTGGACTGAACCCGGAATCATGTGGTTGGTAAGCAAGCTACTCACCACACAGCCACTCCTGCGCATATATAATAATAATAATAATAATAATAATAATAATCCTTGGATGCAATTTATAAGCTATTATTGATCGCTATGCGCGTTTCTACAAATCACATGTCTCTGGGATGATTACAGTGTAGTCCGTAGTTTCCGAGGGTTTCGGGTTGATCATCTTCATGGATTCAGTTCTTCAGGCGATATAACATTAGTGGATGTTTATCAGAATCATCATCATTCGACTGAGTCCGGTATAATGGAATAGGAACTTTACTTGAATATTCTAAACGCTTTCCGTAAACAAATTTAAAAGATATTTATATGTATGCAAATGTACATCTATCTATCTATCTATCTATCTATCTATCTATCTATCTATCTATCTATCTATCTATCTATCTATACATGTATATATATACATATATATACATATATATATATATATATATATATATATATACATATATATATATATATATACATATATATATATATATATATACATATATATATACATATATATACATATATATATATATATATATATATATACATATATATATATATATATATATATATATATATATATATACATATATAAAGATATATATATATATACATATATATCTTTATATATGTATATATGTATATGTATATATATGTATATGTATATATATGTTTATGTATATATATATCTTTATATATGTATGTATATATATGTATATATATATATATATATATCTGTATATATATATGTATATATATATATTTATATATGTATCTGTATGTATGTGTGTTTATGTATGTAAATATGCCATAACTTAGACACGACGCTGATGTGAAGATAGTGGAGCAGGTGAAGAATGGGTGGGGGTTGGTGGTAGGTTTTTGAAGAAAAACATCACCAAAAATGAATGGTTTATGATTAATGACACACGCATTTGGTATGTATTTCATGGATTTCTTAAGTTTGTCGTTATAGAAATCTTGTAATGGTATCTTGCTGGTAGTAGTGGTAGGAGTGGTTATGCTGTGGTGGTAGTAGTGTTAGTGAGTGATGGCGCTAGTGATGGTGGTAGTGGTGGTGGTAGTGGTGGTGGTGGTGGCGATTATGGTGACGCTGTGCTCAGATTATTTTCTATCTCTGTCTTCCTCTAGACATATATACACACGTTCTATGTGTATGTTGATGCCTGTATGTGTGTGTGCGTGTGTATATATATATTTATATATTTATGTATACATGGTCTGATCAATAAGCATCCGGAATGTTGCCATAGTAACGAAGCTAAAGCAGGCAGAATGAAGCCGTTTGGTACAGATTGAGCTTGAACTCTACTGTGCATAAGGTTCAAGCTCACCCCCGCTGTTTACAGAAGTGATTGGAAG